>NW_027648773.1:0-23679 GCF_051294905.1 Botryllus schlosseri | reverse complement strand
TCTAAGTACAACAGTCAGGGAAAAGTTATTGCGTGCAATCGGTCTAACTTTCAGAGTTAGACACTCTGATACCGGAATTGTAGTTCTAGGCCTTCGGGAACATGGAGAAATCGAGGTCAATTTCATACCCCCCAAAATGTCAAAATTTGCCAATATCTCTCTAAGTACAACAGTCAGGGAAAAGTTATTGCGTGCAATCGGTCTAACTTTCAGAGTTAGACACTCTGATACCGGAATTGTAGTTCTAGGCCTTCGGGAACATGGAGAAATCGAGGTCAATTTCATACCCCCCAAAATGTCAAAATTTGCCAATATCTCTCTAAGTACAACAGTCAGGGAAAAGTTATTGCGTGCAATCGGTCTAACTTTCAGAGTTAGACACTCTGATACCGGAATTGTAGTTCTAGGCCTTCGGGAACATGGAGAAATCGAGGTCAATTTCATACCCCCCAAAATGTCAAAATTTGCCAATATCTCTCTAAGTACAACAGTCAGGGAAAAGTTATTGCGTGCAATCGGTCTAACTTTCAGAGTTAGACACTCTGATACCGGAATTGTAGTTCTAGGCCTTCGGGAACATGGAGAAATCGAGGTCAATTTCATACCCCCCAAAATGTCAAAATTTGCCAATATCTCTCTAAGTACAACAGACAGGGAAAAGTTATTGCGTGCAATCGGTCTAACTTTCAGAGTTAGACACTCTGATACCGGAATTGTAGTTCTAGGCCTTCGGGAACATGGAGAAATCGAGGTCAATTTCATACCCCCCAAAATGTCAAAATTTGCCAATATCTCTCTAAGTACAACAGTCAGGGAAAAGTTATTGCGTGCAATCGGTCTAACTTTCAGAGTTAGACACTCTGATACCGGAATTGTAGTTCTAGGCCTTCGGGAACATGGAGAAATCGAGGTCAATTTCATACCCCCCAAAATGTCAAAATTTGCCAATATCTCTCTAAGTACAACAGTCAGGGAAAAGTTATTGCGTGCAATCGGTCTAACTTTCAGAGTTAGACACTCTGATACCGGAATTGTAGTTCTAGGCCTTCGGGAACATGGAGAAATCGAGGTCAATTTCATACCCCCCAAAATGTCAAAATTTGCCAATATCTCTCTAAGTACAACAGTCAGGGAAAAGTTATTGCGTGCAATCGGTCTAACTTTCAGAGTTAGACACTCTGATACCGGAATTGTAGTTCTAGGCCTTCGGGAACATGGAGAAATCGAGGTCAATTTCATACCCCCCAAAATGTCAAAATTTGCCAATATCTCTCTAAGTACAACAGTCAGGGAAAAGTTATTGCGTGCAATCGGTCTAACTTTCAGAGTTAGACACTCTGATACCGGAATTGTAGTTCTAGGCCTTCGGGAACATGGAGAAATCGAGGTCAATTTCATACCCCCCAAAATGTCAAAATTTGCCAATATCTCTCTAAGTACAACAGTCAGGGAAAAGTTATTGCGTGCAATCGGTCTAACTTTCAGAGTTAGACACTCTGATACCGGAATTGTAGTTCTAGGCCTTCGGGAACATGGAGAAATCGAGGTCAATTTCATACCCCCCAAAATGTCAAAATTTGCCAATATCTCTCTAAGTACAACAGTCAGGGAAAAGTTATTGCGTGCAATCGGTCTAACTTTCAGAGTTAGACACTCTGATACCGGAATTGTAGTTCTAGGCCTTCGGGAACATGGAGAAATCGAGGTCAATTTCATACCCCCCAAAATGTCAAAATTTGCCAATATCTCTCTAAGTACAACAGTCAGGGAAAAGTTATTGCGTGCAATCGGTCTAACTTTCAGAGTTAGACACTCTGATACCGGAATTGTAGTTCTAGGCCTTCGGGAACATGGAGAAATCGAGGTCAATTTCATACCCCCCAAAATGTCAAAATTTGCCAATATCTCTCTAAGTACAACAGTCAGGGAAAAGTTATTGCGTGCAATCGGTCTAACTTTCAGAGTTAGACACTCTGATACCGGAATTGTAGTTCTAGGCCTTCGGGAACATGGAGAAATCGAGGTCAATTTCATACCCCCCAAAATGTCAAAATTTGCCAATATCTCTCTAAGTACAACAGTCAGGGAAAAGTTATTGCGTGCAATCGGTCTAACTTTCAGAGTTAGACACTCTGATACCGGAATTGTAGTTCTAGGCCTTCGGGAACATGGAGAAATCGAGGTCAATTTCATACCCCCCAAAATGTCAAAATTTGCCAATATCTCTCTAAGTACAACAGTCAGGGAAAAGTTATTGCGTGCAATCGGTCTAACTTTCAGAGTTAGACACTCTGATACCGGAATTGTAGTTCTAGGCCTTCGGGAACATGGAGAAATCGAGGTCAATTTCATACCCCCCAAAATGTCAAAATTTGCCAATATCTCTCTAAGTACAACAGTCAGGGAAAAGTTATTGCGTGCAATCGGTCTAACTTTCAGAGTTAGACACTCTGATACCGGAATTGTAGTTCTAGGCCTTCGGGAACATGGAGAAATCGAGGTCAATTTCATACCCCCCAAAATGTCAAAATTTGCCAATATCTCTCTAAGTACAACAGTCAGGGAAAAGTTATTGCGTGCAATCGGTCTAACTTTCAGAGTTAGACACTCTGATACCGGAATTGTAGTTCTAGGCCTTCGGGAACATGGAGAAATCGAGGTCAATTTCATACCCCCCAAAATGTCAAAATTTGCCAATATCTCTCTAAGTACAACAGTCAGGGAAAAGTTATTGCGTGCAATCGGTCTAACTTTCAGAGTTAGACACTCTGATACCGGAATTGTAGTTCTAGGCCTTCGGGAACATGGAGAAATCGAGGTCAATTTCATACCCCCCAAAATGTCAAAATTTGCCAATATCTCTCTAAGTACAACAGTCAGGGAAAAGTTATTGCGTGCAATCGGTCTAACTTTCAGAGTTAGACACTCTGATACCGGAATTGTAGTTCTAGGCCTTCGGGAACATGGAGAAATCGAGGTCAATTTCATACCCCCCAAAATGTCAAAATTTGCCAATATCTCTCTAAGTACAACAGTCAGGGAAAAGTTATTGCGTGCAATCGGTCTAACTTTCAGAGTTAGACACTCTGATACCGGAATTGTAGTTCTAGGCCTTCGGGAACATGGAGAAATCGAGGTCAATTTCATACCCCCCAAAATGTCAAAATTTGCCAATATCTCTCTAAGTACAACAGTCAGGGAAAAGTTATTGCGTGCAATCGGTCTAACTTTCAGAGTTAGACACTCTGATACCGGAATTGTAGTTCTAGGCCTTCGGGAACATGGAGAAATCGAGGTCAATTTCATACCCCCCAAAATGTCAAAATTTGCCAATATCTCTCTAAGTACAACAGTCAGGGAAAAGTTATTGCGTGCAATCGGTCTAACTTTCAGAGTTAGACACTCTGATACCGGAATTGTAGTTCTAGGCCTTCGGGAACATGGAGAAATCGAGGTCAATTTCATACCCCCCAAAATGTCAAAATTTGCCAATATCTCTCTAAGTACAACAGTCAGGGAAAAGTTATTGCGTGCAATCGGTCTAACTTTCAGAGTTAGACACTCTGATACCGGAATTGTAGTTCTAGGCCTTCGGGAACATGGAGAAATCGAGGTCAATTTCATACCCCCCAAAATGTCAAAATTTGCCAATATCTCTCTAAGTACAACAGTCAGGGAAAAGTTATTGCGTGCAATCGGTCTAACTTTCAGAGTTAGACACTCTGATACCGGAATTGTAGTTCTAGGCCTTCGGGAACATGGAGAAATCGAGGTCAATTTCATACCCCCCAAAATGTCAAAATTTGCCAATATCTCTCTAAGTACAACAGTCAGGGAAAAGTTATTGCGTGCAATCGGTCTAACTTTCAGAGTTAGACACTCTGATACCGGAATTGTAGTTCTAGGCCTTCGGGAACATGGAGAAATCGAGGTCAATTTCATACCCCCCAAAATGTCAAAATTTGCCAATATCTCTCTAAGTACAACAGTCAGGGAAAAGTTATTGCGTGCAATCGGTCTAACTTTCAGAGTTAGACACTCTGATACCGGAATTGTAGTTCTAGGCCTTCGGGAACATGGAGAAATCGAGGTCAATTTCATACCCCCCAAAATGTCAAAATTTGCCAATATCTCTCTAAGTACAACAGTCAGGGAAAAGTTATTGCGTGCAATCGGTCTAACTTTCAGAGTTAGACACTCTGATACCGGAATTGTAGTTCTAGGCCTTCGGGAACATGGAGAAATCGAGGTCAATTTCATACCCCCCAAAATGTCAAAATTTGCCAATATCTCTCTAAGTACAACAGTCAGGGAAAAGTTATTGCGTGCAATCGGTCTAACTTTCAGAGTTAGACACTCTGATACCGGAATTGTAGTTCTAGGCCTTCGGGAACATGGAGAAATCGAGGTCAATTTCATACCCCCCAAAATGTCAAAATTTGCCAATATCTCTCTAAGTACAACAGTCAGGGAAAAGTTATTGCGTGCAATCGGTCTAACTTTCAGAGTTAGACACTCTGATACCGGAATTGTAGTTCTAGGCCTTCGGGAACATGGAGAAATCGAGGTCAATTTCATACCCCCCAAAATGTCAAAATTTGCCAATATCTCTCTAAGTACAACAGTCAGGGAAAAGTTATTGCGTGCAATCGGTCTAACTTTCAGAGTTAGACACTCTGATACCGGAATTGTAGTTCTAGGCCTTCGGGAACATGGAGAAATCGAGGTCAATTTCATACCCCCCAAAATGTCAAAATTTGCCAATATCTCTCTAAGTACAACAGTCAGGGAAAAGTTATTGCGTGCAATCGGTCTAACTTTCAGAGTTAGACACTCTGATACCGGAATTGTAGTTCTAGGCCTTCGGGAACATGGAGAAATCGAGGTCAATTTCATACCCCCCAAAATGTCAAAATTTGCCAATATCTCTCTAAGTACAACAGTCAGGGAAAAGTTATTGCGTGCAATCGGTCTAACTTTCAGAGTTAGACACTCTGATACCGGAATTGTAGTTCTAGGCCTTCGGGAACATGGAGAAATCGAGGTCAATTTCATACCCCCCAAAATGTCAAAATTTGCCAATATCTCTCTAAGTACAACAGTCAGGGAAAAGTTATTGCGTGCAATCGGTCTAACTTTCAGAGTTAGACACTCTGATACCGGAATTGTAGTTCTAGGCCTTCGGGAACATGGAGAAATCGAGGTCAATTTCATACCCCCCAAAATGTCAAAATTTGCCAATATCTCTCTAAGTACAACAGTCAGGGAAAAGTTATTGCGTGCAATCGGTCTAACTTTCAGAGTTAGACACTCTGATACCGGAATTGTAGTTCTAGGCCTTCGGGAACATGGAGAAATCGAGGTCAATTTCATACCCCCCAAAATGTCAAAATTTGCCAATATCTCTCTAAGTACAACAGTCAGGGAAAAGTTATTGCGTGCAATCGGTCTAACTTTCAGAGTTAGACACTCTGATACCGGAATTGTAGTTCTAGGCCTTCGGGAACATGGAGAAATCGAGGTCAATTTCATACCCCCCAAAATGTCAAAATTTGCCAATATCTCTCTAAGTACAACAGTCAGGGAAAAGTTATTGCGTGCAATCGGTCTAACTTTCAGAGTTAGACACTCTGATACCGGAATTGTAGTTCTAGGCCTTCGGGAACATGGAGAAATCGAGGTCAATTTCATACCCCCCAAAATGTCAAAATTTGCCAATATCTCTCTAAGTACAACAGTCAGGGAAAAGTTATTGCGTGCAATCGGTCTAACTTTCAGAGTTAGACACTCTGATACCGGAATTGTAGTTCTAGGCCTTCGGGAACATGGAGAAATCGAGGTCAATTTCATACCCCCCAAAATGTCAAAATTTGCCAATATCTCTCTAAGTACAACAGTCAGGGAAAAGTTATTGCGTGCAATCGGTCTAACTTTCAGAGTTAGACACTCTGATACCGGAATTGTAGTTCTAGGCCTTCGGGAACATGGAGAAATCGAGGTCAATTTCATACCCCCCAAAATGTCAAAATTTGCCAATATCTCTCTAAGTACAACAGTCAGGGAAAAGTTATTGCGTGCAATCGGTCTAACTTTCAGAGTTAGACACTCTGATACCGGAATTGTAGTTCTAGGCCTTCGGGAACATGGAGAAATCGAGGTCAATTTCATACCCCCCAAAATGTCAAAATTTGCCAATATCTCTCTAAGTACAACAGTCAGGGAAAAGTTATTGCGTGCAATCGGTCTAACTTTCAGAGTTAGACACTCTGATACCGGAATTGTAGTTCTAGGCCTTCGGGAACATGGAGAAATCGAGGTCAATTTCATACCCCCCAAAATGTCAAAATTTGCCAATATCTCTCTAAGTACAACAGTCAGGGAAAAGTTATTGCGTGCAATCGGTCTAACTTTCAGAGTTAGACACTCTGATACCGGAATTGTAGTTCTAGGCCTTCGGGAACATGGAGAAATCGAGGTCAATTTCATACCCCCCAAAATGTCAAAATTTGCCAATATCTCTCTAAGTACAACAGTCAGGGAAAAGTTATTGCGTGCAATCGGTCTAACTTTCAGAGTTAGACACTCTGATACCGGAATTGTAGTTCTAGGCCTTCGGGAACATGGAGAAATCGAGGTCAATTTCATACCCCCCAAAATGTCAAAATTTGCCAATATCTCTCTAAGTACAACAGTCAGGGAAAAGTTATTGCGTGCAATCGGTCTAACTTTCAGAGTTAGACACTCTGATACCGGAATTGTAGTTCTAGGCCTTCGGGAACATGGAGAAATCGAGGTCAATTTCATACCCCCCAAAATGTCAAAATTTGCCAATATCTCTCTAAGTACAACAGTCAGGGAAAAGTTATTGCGTGCAATCGGTCTAACTTTCAGAGTTAGACACTCTGATACCGGAATTGTAGTTCTAGGCCTTCGGGAACATGGAGAAATCGAGGTCAATTTCATACCCCCCAAAATGTCAAAATTTGCCAATATCTCTCTAAGTACAACAGTCAGGGAAAAGTTATTGCGTGCAATCGGTCTAACTTTCAGAGTTAGACACTCTGATACCGGAATTGTAGTTCTAGGCCTTCGGGAACATGGAGAAATCGAGGTCAATTTCATACCCCCCAAAATGTCAAAATTTGCCAATATCTCTCTAAGTACAACAGTCAGGGAAAAGTTATTGCGTGCAATCGGTCTAACTTTCAGAGTTAGACACTCTGATACCGGAATTGTAGTTCTAGGCCTTCGGGAACATGGAGAAATCGAGGTCAATTTCATACCCCCCAAAATGTCAAAATTTGCCAATATCTCTCTAAGTACAACAGTCAGGGAAAAGTTATTGCGTGCAATCGGTCTAACTTTCAGAGTTAGACACTCTGATACCGGAATTGTAGTTCTAGGCCTTCGGGAACATGGAGAAATCGAGGTCAATTTCATACCCCCCAAAATGTCAAAATTTGCCAATATCTCTCTAAGTACAACAGTCAGAGAAAAGTTATTGCGTGCAATCGGTCTAACTTTCAGAGTTAGACACTCTGATACCGGAATTGTAGTTCTAGGCCTTCGGGAACATGGAGAAATCGAGGTCAATTTCATACCCCCCAAAATGTCAAAATTTGCCAATATCTCTCTAAGTACAACAGTCAGGGAAAAGTTATTGCGTGCAATCGGTCTAACTTTCAGAGTTAGACACTCTGATACCGGAATTGTAGTTCTAGGCCTTCGGGAACATGGAGAAATCGAGGTCAATTTCATACCCCCCAAAATGTCAAAATTTGCCAATATCTCCTCTAAGTACAACAGTCAGGGAAAAGTTATTGCGTGCAATCGGTCCAACTTTCAGAGTTAGACACTCTGATACCGGAATTGTAGTTCTAGGCCTTCGGGAACATGGAGAAATCGAGGTCAATTTCATACCCCCAAAATGTCAAAATTGCCCAATATCTCTCTAAGTACAACAGTCAGGGAAAGTTATTGCGTGCAATCGGTCTAACTTTCAGAGTAGACACTCTGATACCGGAATTGTAGTTCTAGGCCTTCGGGAACATGGAGAAATCGAGGTCAATTTCATACCCCCCAAAATGTCAAAATTTGCCAATATCTCTCTAAGTACAACAGTCAGGGGAAAAGTTATTGCGTGCAATCGGTCTAACTTTCAGAGTTAGACACTCTGATACCGGAATTGTAGTTCTAGGCCTTCGGGAACATGGAGAAATCGAGGTCAATTTCATACCCCCCAAAATGTTCAAAATTTGCCAATATCTCTCTAAGTACAACAGTCAGGGAAAAGTTATTGCGTGCAATCGGTCTAACTTTCAGAGTTAGACACTCTGATACCGGAATTGTAGTTCTAGGCCTTCGGGAACATGGAGAAATCGAGGTCAATTTCATACCCCCCAAAATGTCAAAATTTGCCAATATCTCTCTAAGTACAACAGTCAGGGAAAAGTTATTGCGTAGCAATCGGTCTAACTTTCAGAGTTAGACACTCTGATACCGTGAATTGTAGTTCTAGGCCTTCGGGAGACATCGAGAAATCGAGGTTTCATACCCCCCAAAATGTCAAAATTTGCCAATATCTCTCTAAGTACAACAGTCAGGGAAAAGTTATTGCGTGCAATCGGTCTAACTTTCAGAGTTAGACACTCTGATACCGGAATTGTAGTTCTAGGCCTTCAGAACATGGAGAAATCGAGGTCAATTTCATACCCCCCAAAATGTCAAAATTTGCCAATATCTCTCTAAGTACAACAGTCAGGGAAAAGTTATTGCGTGCAATCGGTCTAACTTTCAGAGTTAGACACTCTGATACCGGAATTGTAGTTCTAGGCCTTCGGGAACATGGAGAAATCGAGGTCAATTTCATACCCCCCAAAATGTCAAAATTTGCCAATATCTCTCTAAGTACAACAGTCAGGGAAAAGTTATTGCGTGCAATCGGTCTAACTTTCAGAGTTAGACACTCTGATACCGGAATTGTAGTTCTAGGCCTTCGGGAACATGGAGAAATCGAGGTCAATTTCATACCCCCCAAAATGTCAAAATTTGCCAATATCTCTTTAAGTACAACAGTCAGGGAAAAGTTATTGCGTGCAATCGGTCTAACTTTCAGAGTTAGACACTCTGATACCGGAATTGCAGTTCTAGGCCTTCGGGAACATGGAGAAATCGAGGTCAATTTCATACCCCCAAAATGTCAAAATTTGCCAATATCTCTCTAAGTACAACAGTCAGGGAAAAGTTATTGCGTGCAATCGGTCTAACTTTCAGAGTTAGACACTCTGATACCGGAATTGTAGTTCTAGGCCTTCGGGAACATGGAGAAATCGAGGTCAATTTCATACCCCCCAAAATGTCAAAATTTGCCAATATCTCTCTAAGTACAACAGTCAGAGAAAAGTTACTTGCGTGCAATCGGTCTAACTTTCAGAGTTAGACACTCTGATACCGGAATTGTAGTTCTAGGCCTTCGGGAACATGGAGAAATCGAGGTCAATTTCATACCCCCCAAAATGTCAAAATTTGCCAATATCTCTCTAAGTACAACAGTCAGGGAAAAGTTATTGCGTGCAATCGGTCTAACTTTCAGAGTTAGACACTCTGATACCGGAATTGTAGTTCTAGGCCTTCGGGAACATGGAGAAATCGAGGTCAATTTCATACCCCCCAAAATGTCAAAATTTGCCAATATCTCTCTAAGTACAACAGTCAGGGAAAAGTTATTGCGTGCAATCGGTCTAACTTTCAGAGTTAGACACTCTGATACCGGAATTGTAGTTCTAGGCCTTCGGGAACATGGAGAAATCGAGGTCAATTTCATACCCCCCAAAATGTCAAAATTTGCCAATATCTCTCTAAGTACAACAGTCAGGGAAAAGTTATTGCGTGCAATCGGTCTAACTTTCAGAGTTAGACACTCTGATACCGGAATTGTAGTTCTAGGCCTTCGGGAACATGGAGAAATCGAGGTCAATTTCATACCCCCAAAATGTCAAAATTTGCCAATATCTCTCTAAGTACAACAGTCAGGGAAAAGTTATTGCGTGCAATCGGTCTAACTTTCAGAGTTAGACACTCTGATACCGGAATTGTAGTTCTAGGCCTTCGGGAACATGGAGAAATCGAGGTCAATTTCATACCTCCCAAAATGTCAAAATTTGCCAATATCTCTCTAAGTACAACAGTCAGGGAAAAGTTATTGCGTGCAATCGGTCTAACTTTCAGAGTTAGACACTCTGATACCGGAATTGTAGTTCTAGGCCTTCGGGAACATGGAGAAATCGAGGTCAATTTCATACCCCCCAAAATGTCAAAATTTGCCAATATCTCTCTAAGTACAACAGTCAGGGAAAAGTTATTGCGTGCAATCGGTCTAACTTTCAGAGTTAGACACTCTGATACCGGAATTGTAGTTCTAGGCCTTCGGGAACATGGAGAAATCGAGGTCAATTTCATACCCCCCAAAATGTCAAAATTTGCCAATATCTCTCTAAGTACAACAGTCAGGGAAAAGTTATTGCGTGCAATCGGTCTAACTTTCAGAGTTAGACACTCTGATACCGGAATTGTAGTTCTAGGCCTTCGGGAACATGGAGAAATCGAGGTCAATTTCATACCCCCCAAAATGTCAAAATTTGCCAATATCTCTCTAAGTACAACAGTCAGGGAAAAGTTATTGCGTGCAATCGGTCTAACTTTCAGAGTTAGACACTCTGATACCGGAATTGTAGTTCTAGGCCTTCGGGAACATGGAGAAATCGAGGCCAATTTCATACCCCCCAAAATGTCAAAATTTGCCAATATCTCTTTAAGTACAACAGTCAGGGAAAAGTTATTGCGTGCAATCGGTCTAACTTTCAGAGTTAGACACTCTGATACCGGAATGGCAGTTCTAGGCCTTCGGGAACATGGAGAAATCGAGGTCAATTTCATACCCCCCAAAATGTCAAAATTTGCCAATATCTCTCTAAGTACAACAGTCAGGGAAAAGTTATTGCGTGCAATCGGTCTAACTTTCAGAGTTAGACACTCTGATACCGGAATGGCAGTTCTAGGCCTTCGGGAACATGGAGAAATCGAGGTCAATTTCATACCCCCCAAAATGTCAAAATTTGCCAATATCTCTCTAAGTACAACAGTCAGGGAAAAGTTATTGCGTGCAATCGGTCTAACTTTCAGAGTTAGACACTCTGATACCGGAATTGTAGTTCTAGGCCTTCGGGAACATGGAGAAATCGAGGTCAATTTCATACCCCCCAAAATGTCAAAATTTGCCAATATCTCTCTAAGTACAACAGTCAGGGAAAAGTTATTGCGTGCAATCAGTCTAACTTTCAGAGTTAGACACTCTGATACCGGAATTGTAGTTCTAGGCCTTCGGGAACATGGAGAAATCGAGGTCAATTTCATACCCCCCAAAATGTCAAAATTTGCCAATATCTCTCTAAGTACAACAGTCAGGGAAAAGTTATTAGGTGCAATCGGTCCAACTTTCAGAGTTAGACACTCTGATACCGGAATTGTAGTTCTAGGCCTTCGGGAACATGGAGAAATCGAGGTCAATTTCATACCCCCCAAAATGTCAAAATTTGCCAATATCTCTCCAAGTACAACAGTCAGGGAAAAGTTATTGCGTGCAATCGGTCTAACTTTCAGAGTTAGACACTCTGATACCGGAATTGTAGTTCTAGGCCTTCGGGAACATGGAGAAATCGAGGTCAATTTCATACCCCCCAAAATGTCAAAATTTGCCAATATCTCTCTAAGTACAACAGTCAGGGAAAAGTTATTGCGTGCAATCGGTCTAACTTTCAGAGTTAGACACTCTGATACCGGAATTGTAGTTCTAGGCCTTCGGGAACATGGAGAAATCGAGGTCAATTTCATACCCCCCAAAATGTCAAAATTTGCCAATATCTCTCTAAGTACAACAGTCAGGGAAAAGTTATTGCGTGCAATCGGTCTAACTTTCAGAGTTAGACACTCTGATACCGGAATTGTAGTTCTAGGCCTTCGGGAACATGGAGAAATCGAGGTCAATTTCATACCCCCCAAAATGTCAAAATTTGCCAATATCTCTCTAAGTACAACAGTCAGGGAAAAGTTATTGCGTGCAATCGGTCTAACTTTCAGAGTTACACACTCTGATACCGGAATTGTAGTTCTAGGCCTTCGGGAACATGGAGAAATCGAGGTCAATTTCATACCCCCCAAAATGTCAAAATTTGCCAATATCTCTCTAAGTACAACAGTCAGGGAAAAGTTATTGCGTGCAATCGGTCTAACTTTCAGAGTTAGACACTCTGATACCGGAATTGTAGTTCTAGGCCTTCGGGAACATGGAGAAATCGAGGTCAATTTCATACCCCCCAAAATGTCAAAATTTGCCAATATCTCTCTAAGTACAACAGTCAGGGAAAAGTTATTGCGTGCAATCGGTCTAACTTTCAGAGTTAGACACTCTGATACCGGAATTGTAGTTCTAGGCCTTCGGGAACATGGAGAAATCGAGGTCAATTTCATACCCCCCAAAATGTCAAAATTTGCCAATATCTCTCTAAGTACAACAGTCAGGGAAAAGTTATTGTGTGCAATCGGTCTAACTTTCAGAGTTAGACACTCTGATACCGGAATTGTAGTTCTAGGCCTTCGGGAACATGGAGAAATCGAGGTCAATTTCATACCCCCCAAAATGTCAAAATTTGCCAATATCTCTCTAAGTACAACAGTCAGGGAAAAGTTATTGCGTGCAATCGGTCTAACTTTCAGAGTTAGACACTCTGATACCGGAATTGTAGTTCTAGGCCTTCGGGAACATGGAGAAATCGAGTCAATCTCATACCCCCAAAATGTCAAAATTTGCCAATATCTCTCTAAGTACAACAGTCAGGGAAAAGTTATTGCGTGCAATCGGTCTAACTTTCAGAGTTAGACACTCTGATACCGGAATTGTAGTTCTAGGCCTTCGGGAACATGGAGAAATCGAGGTCAATTTCATACCCCCCAAAATGTCAAAATTTGCCAATATCTCTCTAAGTACAACAGTCAGGGAAAAGTTATTGCGTGCAATCGGTCTAACTTTCAGAGTTAGACACTCTGATACCGGAATTGTAGTTCTAGGCCTTCGGGAACATGGAGAAATCGAGGTCAATTTCATACCCCCCAAAATGTCAAAATTTGCCAATATCTCTCTAAGTACAACAGTCAGGGAAAAGTTATTGCGTGCAATCGGTCTAACTTTCAGAGTTAGACACTCTGATACCGGAATTGTAGTTCTAGGCCTTCGGGAACATGGAGAAATCGAGGTCAATTTCATACCCCCCAAAATGTCAAAATTTGCCAATATCTCTTAAGTACAACAGTCAGGGAAAAGTTATTGCGTGCAATCGGTCTAACTTTCAGAGTTAGACACTCTGATACCGGAATGGCAGTTCTAGGCCTTCGGGAACATGGAGAAATCGAGGTCAATTTCATACCCCCCAAAATGTCAAAATTTGCCAATATCTCTCTAAGTACAACAGTCAGGGAAAAGTTATTGCGTGCAATCGGTCTAACTTTCAGAGTTAGACACTCTGATACCGGAATTGTAGTTCTAGGCCTTCGGGAACATGGAGAAATCGAGGTCAATTTCATACCCCCCAAAATGTCAAAATTTGCCAATATCTCTCTAAGTACAACAGTCAGGGAAAAGTTATTGCGTGCAATCGGTCTAACTTTCAGAGTTAGACACTCTGATACCGGAATTGTAGTTCTAGGCCTTCGGGAACATGGAGAAATCGAGGTCAATTTCATACCCCCCAAAATGTCAAAATTTGCCAATATCTCTCTAAGTACATTAGTCAGGGAAAAGTTATTGCGTGCAATCGGTCTAACTTTCAGAGTTAGACACTCTGATACCGGAATTGTAGTTCTAGGCCTTCGGGAACATGGAGAAATCGAGGTCAATTTCATACCCCCCAAAATGTCAAAATTTGCCAATATCTCTTTAAGTACAACAGTCAGGGAAAAGTTATTGCGTGCAATCGGTCTAACTTTCAGAGTTAGACACTCTGATACCGGAATTGCAGTTCTAGACCTTCGGGAACATGGAGAAATCGAGGTCAATTTCATACCCCCCAAAATGTCAAAATTTGCCAATATCTCTCTAAGTACAACAGTCAGGGAAAAGTTATTGCGTGCAATCGGTCTAACTTTCAGAGTTAGACACTCTGATACCGGAATTGTAGTTCTAGGCCTTCGGGAACATGGAGAAATCGAGGTCAATTTCATACCCCCCAAAATGTCAAAATTTGCCAATATCTCTCTAAGTACAACAGTCAGGGAAAAGTTACTGCGTGCAATCGGTCTAACTTTCAGAGTTAGACACTCTGATACCGGAATTGTAGTTCTAGGCCTTCGGGAACATGGAGAAATCGAGGTCAATTTCATACCCCCCAAAATGTCAAAATTTGCCAATATCTCTCTAAGTACAACAGTCAGGGAAAAGTTATTGCGTGCAATCGGTCTAACTTTCAGAGTTAGACACTCTGATACCGGAATTGTAGTTCTAGGCCTTCGGGAACATGGAGAAATCGAGGTCAATTTCATACCCCCCAAAATGTCAAAATTTGCCAATATCTCTCTAAGTACAACAGTCAGGGAAAAGTTATTGCGTGCAATCGGTCTAACTTTCAGAGTTAGACACTCTGATACCGGAATTGTAGTTCTAGGCCTTCGGGAACATGGAGAAATCGAGGTCAATTTCATACCCCCCAAAATGTCAAAATTTGCCAATATCTCTCTAAGTACAACAGTCAGGGAAAAGTTATTGCGTGCAATCGGTCTAACTTTCAGAGTTAGACACTCTGATACCGGAATTGTAGTTCTAGGCCTTCGGGAACATGGAGAAATCGAGGTCAATTTCATACCCCCCAAAATGTCAAAATTTGCCAATATCTCTCTAAGTACAACAGTCAGGGAAAAGTTATTGCGTGCAATCGGTCTAACTTTCAGAGTTAGACACTCTGATACCGGAATTGCAGTTCTAGGCCTTCGGGAACATGGAGAAATCGAGGTCAATTTCATACCCCCCAAAATGTCAAAATTTGCCAATATCTCTCTAAGTACAACAGTCAGGGAAAAGTTATTGCGTGCAATCGGTCTAACTTTCAGAGTTAGACACTCTGATACCGGAATTGCAGTTCTAGGCCTTCGGGAACATGGAGAAATCGAGGTCAATTTCATACCCCCCAAAATGTCAAAATTTGCCAATATCTCTCTAAGTACAACAGTCAGGGAAAAGTTATTGCGTGCAATCGGTCTAACTTTCAGAGTTAGACACTCTGATACCGGAATTGTAGTTCTAGGCCTTCGGGAACATGGAGAAATCGAGGTCAATTTCATACCCCCCAAAATGTCAAAATTTGCCAATATCTCTCTAAGTACAACAGTCAGGGAAAAGTTATTGCGTGCAATCGGTCTAACTTTCAGAGTTAGACACTCTGATACCGGAATTGTAGTTCTAGGCCTTCGGGAACATGGAGAAATCGAGGTCAATTTCATACCCCCCAAAATGTCAAAATTTGCCAATATCTCTCTAAGTACAACAGTCAGGGAAAAGTTATTGCGTGCAATCGGTCTAACTTTCAGAGTTAGACACTCTGATACCGGAATTGTAGTTCTAGGCCTTCGGGAACATGGAGAAATCGAGGTCAATTTCATACCCCCCAAAATGTCAAAATTTGCCAATATCTCTCTAAGTACAACAGTCAGGGAAAAGTTATTGCGTGCAATCGGTCTAACTTTCAGAGTTAGACACTCTGATACCGGAATTGTAGTTCTAGGCCTTCGGGAACATGGAGAAATCGAGGTCAATTTCATACCCCCCAAAATGTCAAAATTTGCCAATATCTCTCTAAGTACAACAGTCAGGGAAAAGTTATTGCGTGCAATCGGTCTAACTTTCAGAGTTAGACACTCTGATACCGGAATTGTAGTTCTAGGCCTTCGGGAACATGGAGAAATCGAGGTCAATTTCATACCCCCCAAAATGTCAAAATTTGCCAATATCTCTCTAAGTACAACAGTCAGGGAAAAGTTATTGCGTGCAATCGGTCTAACTTTCAGAGTTAGACACTCTGATACCGGAATTGTAGTTCTAGGCCTTCGGGAACATGGAGAAATCGAGGTCAATTTCATACCCCCCAAAATGTCAAAATTTGCCAATATCTCTCTAAGTACAACAGTCAGGGAAAAGTTATTGCGTGCAATCGGTCTAACTTTCAGAGTTAGACACTCTGATACCGGAATTGTAGTTCTAGGCCTTCGGGAACATGGAGAAATCGAGGTCAATTTCATACCCCCCAAATGTCAAAATTTGCCAATATCTCTCTAAGTACAACAGTCAGGGAAAAGTTATTGCGTGCAATCGGTCTAACTTTCAGAGTTAGACACTCTGATACCGGAATTGTAGTTCTAGGCCTTCGGGAACATGGAGAAATCGAGGTCAATTTCATACCCCCCAAAATGTCAAAATTTGCCAATATCTCTCTAAGTACAACAGTCAGGGAAAAGTTATTGCGTGCAATCGGTCTAACTTTCAGAGTTAGACACTCTGATACCGGAATTGTAGTTCTAGGCCTTCGGGAACATGGAGAAATCGAGGTCAATTTCATACCCCCCAAAATGTCAAAATTTGCCAATATCTCTCTAAGTACAACAGTCAGGGAAAAGTTATTGCGTGCAATCGGTCTAACTTTCAGAGTTAGACACTCTGATACCGGAATTGCAGTTCTAGGCCTTCGGGAACATGGAGAAATCGAGGTCAATTTCATACCCCCCAAAATGTCAAAATTTGCCAATATCTCTCTAAGTACAACAGTCAGGGAAAAGTTATTGCGTGCAATCGGTCTAACTTTCAGAGTTAGACACTCTGATACCGGAATTGTAGTTCTAGGCCTTCGGGAACATGGAGAAATCGAGGTCAATTTCATACCCCCCAAAATGTCAAAATTTGCCAATATCTCTCTAAGTACAACAGTCAGGGAAAAGTTATTGCGTGCAATCGGTCTAACTTTCAGAGTTAGACACTCTGATACCGGAATTGTAGTTCTAGGCCTTCGGGAACATGGAGAAATCGAGGTCAATTTCATACCCCCCAAAATGTCAAAATTTGCCAATATCTCTCTAAGTACAACAGTCAGGGAAAAGTTATTGCGTGCAATCGGTCTAACTTTCAGAGTTAGACACTCTGATACCGAATTGTAGTTCTAGGCCTTCGGGAACATGGAGAAATCGAGGTCAATTTCATACCCCCCAAAATGTCAAAATTTGCCAATATCTCTCTAAGTACAACAGTCAGGGAAAAGTTATTGCGTGCAATCGGTCTAACTTTCAGAGTTAGACACTCTGATACCGGAATTGTAGTTCTAGGCCTTCGGGAACATGGAGAAATCGAGGTCAATTTCATACCCCCCAAAATGTCAAAATTTGCCAATATCTCTCTAAGTACAACAGTCAGGGAAAAGTTATTGCGTGCAATCGGTCTAACTTTCAGAGTTAGACACTCTGATACCGGAATTGTAGTTCTAGGCCTTCGGGAACATGGAGAAATCGAGGTCAATTTCATACCCCCCAAAATGTCAAAATTTGCCAATATCTCTCTAAGTACAACAGTCAGGGAAAAGTTATTGCGTGCAATCGGTCTAACTTTCAGAGTTAGACACTCTGATACCGGAATTGTAGTTCTAGGCCTTCGGGAACATGGAGAAATCGAGGTCAATTTCATACCCCCCAAAATGTCAAAATTTGCCAATATCTCTCTAAGTACAACAGTCAGGGAAAAGTTATTGCGTGCAATCGGTCTAACTTTCAGAGTTAGACACTCTGATACCGGAATTGTAGTTCTAGGCCTTCGGGAACATGGAGAAATCGAGGTCAATTTCATACCCCCCAAAATGTCAAAATTTGCCAATATCTCTTTAAGTACAACAGTCAGGGAAAAGTTATTGCGTGCAATCGGTCTAACTTTCAGAGTTAGACACTCTGATACCGGAATTGCAGTTCTAGGCCTTCGGGAACATGGAGAAATCGAGGTCAATTTCATACCCCCCAAAATGTCAAAATTTGCCAATATCTCTCTAAGTACAACAGTCAGGGAAAAGTTATTGCGTGCAATCGGTCTAACTTTCAGAGTTAGACACTCTGATACGGAATTGTAGTTCTAGGCCTTCGGGAACATGGAGAAATCGAGGTCAATTTCATACCCCCCAAAATGTCAAAATTTGCCAATATCTCTCTAAGTACAACAGTCAGGGAAAAGTTATTGCGTGCAATCGGTCTAACTTTCAGAGTTAGACACTCTGATACCGGAATTGTAGTTCTAGGCCTTCGGGAACATGGAGAAATCGAGGTCAATTTCATACCCCCCAAAATGTCAAAATTTGCCAATATCTCTCTAAGTACAACAGTCAGGGAAAAGTTATTGCGTGCAATCGGTCTAACTTTCAGAGTTAGACACTCTGATACCGGAATTGTAGTTCTAGGCCTTCGGGAACATGGAGAAATCGAGGTCAATTTCATACCCCCCAAAATGTCAAAATTTGCCAATATCTCTCTAAGTACAACAGTCAGGGAAAAGTTATTGCGTGCAATCGGTCTAACTTTCAGAGTTAGACACTCTGATACCGGAATTGTAGTTCTAGGCCTTCGGGAACATGGAGAAATCGAGGTCAATTTCATACCCCCCAAAATGTCAAAATTTGCCAATATCTCTCTAAGTACAACAGTCAGGGAAAAGTTATTGCGTGCAATCGGTCTAACTTTCAGAGTTAGACACTCTGATACCGGAATTGTAGTTCTAGGCCTTCGGGAACATGGAGAAATCGAGGTCAATTTCATACCCCCCAAAATGTCAAAATTTGCCAATATCTCTCTAAGTACAACAGTCAGGGAAAAGTTATTGCGTGCAATCGGTCTAACTTTCAGAGTTAGACACTCTGATACCGGAATTGTAGTTCTAGGCCTTCGGGAACATGGAGAAATCGAGGTCAATTTCATACCCCCCAAAATGTCAAAATTTGCCAATATCTCTCTAAGTACAACAGTCAGGGAAAAGTTATTGCGTGCAATCGGTCTAACTTTCAGAGTTAGACACTCTGATACCGGAATTGTAGTTCTAGGCCTTCGGGAACATGGAGAAATCGAGGTCAATTTCATACCCCCCAAAATGTCAAAATTTGCCAATATCTCTCTAAGTACAACAGTCAGGGAAAAGTTATTGCGTGCAATCGGTCTAACTTTCAGAGTTAGACACTCTGATACCGGAATTGTAGTTCTAGGCCTTCGGGAACATGGAGAAATCGAGGTCAATTTCATACCCCCCAAAATGTCAAAATTTGCCAATATCTCTCTAAGTACAACAGTCAGGGAAAAGTTATTGCGTGCAATCGGTCTAACTTTCAGAGTTAGACACTCTGATACCGGAATTGCAGTTCTAGGCCTTCGGGAACATGGAGAAATCGAGGTCAATTTCATACCCCCCAAAATGTCAAAATTTGCCAATATCTCTCTAAGTACAACAGTCAGGGAAAAGTTATTGCGTGCAATCGGTCTAACTTTCAGAGTTAGACACTCTGATACCGGAATTGTAGTTCTAGGCCTTCGGGAACATGGAGAAATCGAGGTCAATTTCATACCCCCCAAAATGTCAAAATTTGCCAATATCTCTCTAAGTACAACAGTCAGGGAAAAGTTATTGCGTGCAATCGGTCTAACTTTCAGAGTTAGACACTCTGATACCGGAATTGTAGTTCTAGGCCTTCGGGAACATGGAGAAATCGAGGTCAATTTCATACCCCCCAAAATGTCAAAATTTGCCAATATCTCTCTAAGTACAACAGTCAGGGAAAAGTTATTGCGTGCAATCGGTCTAACTTTCAGAGTTAGACACTCTGATACCGGAATTGTAGTTCTAGGCCTTCGGGAACATGGAGAAATCGAGGTCAATTTCATACCCCCCAAAATGTCAAAATTTGCCAATATCTCTCTAAGTACAACAGTCAGGGAAAAGTTATTGCGTGCAATCGGTCTAACTTTCAGAGTTAGACACTCTGATACCGGAATTGTAGTTCTAGGCCTTCGGGAACATGGAGAAATCGAGGTCAATTTCATACCCCCCAAAATGTCAAAATTTGCCAATATCTCTCTAAGTACAACAGTCAGGGAAAAGTTATTGCGTGCAATCGGTCTAACTTTCAGAGTTAGACACTCTGATACCGGAATTGTAGTTCTAGGCCTTCGGGAACATGGAGAAATCGAGGTCAATTTCATACCCCCCAAATGTCAAAATTTGCCAATATCTCTCTAAGTACAACAGTCAGGAAAAGTTATTGCGTGCAATCGGTCTAACTTTCAGAGTTAGACACTCTGATACCGGAATTGCAGTTCTAGGCCTTCGGGAACATGGAGAAATCGAGGTCAATTTCATACCCCCCAAAATGTCAAAATTTGCCAATATCTCTCTAAGTACAACAGTCAGGGAAAAGTTATTGCGTGCAATCGGTCTAACTTTCAGAGTTAGACACTCTGATACCGGAATTGCAGTTCTAGGCCTTCGGGAACATGGAGAAATCGAGGTCAATTTCATACCCCCCAAAATGTCAAAATTTGCCAATATCTCTCTAAGTACAACAGTCAGGGAAAAGTTATTGCGTGCAATCGGTCTAACTTTCAGAGTTAGACACTCTGATACCGGAATTGTAGTTCTAGGCCTTCGGGAACATGGAGAAATCGAGGTCAATTTCATACCCCCCAAAATGTCAAAATTTGCCAATATCTCTCTAAGTACAACAGTCAGGGAAAAGTTATTGCGTGCAATCGGTCTAACTTTCAGAGTTAGACACTCTGATACCGGAATTGTAGTTCTAGGCCTTCGGGAACATGGAGAAATCGAGGTCAATTTCATACCCCCCAAAATGTCAAAATTTGCCAATATCTCTCTAAGTACAACAGTCAGGGAAAAGTTATTGCGTGCAATCGGTCTAACTTTCAGAGTTAGACACTCTGATACCGGAATTGTAGTTCTAGGCCTTCGGGAACATGGAGAAATCGAGGTCAATTTCATACCCCCCAAAATGTCAAAATTTGCCAATATCTCTCTAAGTACAACAGTCAGGGAAAAGTTATTGCGTGCAATCGGTCTAACTTTCAGAGTTAGACACTCTGATACCGGAATTGTAGTTCTAGGCCTTCGGGAACATGGAGAAATCGAGGTCAATTTCATACCCCCCAAAATGTCAAAATTTGCCAATATCTCTCTAAGTACAACAGTCAGGGAAAAGTTATTGCGTGCAATCGGTCTAACTTTCAGAGTTAGACACTCTGATACCGGAATTGTAGTTCTAGGCCTTCGGGAACATGGAGAAATCGAGGTCAATTTCATACCCCCCAAAATGTCAAAATTTGCCAATATCTCTCTAAGTACAACAGTCAGGGAAAAGTTATTGCGTGCAATCGGTCTAACTTTCAGAGTTAGACACTCTGATACCGGAATTGTAGTTCTAGGCCTTCGGGAACATGGAGAAATCGAGGTCAATTTCATACCCCCCAAAATGTCAAAATTTGCCAATATCTCTCTAAGTACAACAGTCAGGGAAAAGTTATTGCGTGCAATCGGTCTAACTTTCAGAGTTAGACACTCTGATACCGGAATTGTAGTTCTAGGCCTTCGGGAACATGGAGAAATCGAGGTCAATTTCATACCCCCCAAAATGTCAAAATTTGCCAATATCTCTCTAAGTACAACAGTCAGGGAAAAGTTATTGCGTGCAATCGGTCTAACTTTCAGAGTTAGACACTCTGATACCGGAATTGTAGTTCTAGGCCTTCGGGAACATGGAGAAATCGAGGTCAATTTCATACCCCCCAAAATGTCAAAATTTGCCAATATCTCTCTAAGTACAACAGTCAGGGAAAAGTTATTGCGTGCAATCGGTCTAACTTTCAGAGTTAGACACTCTGATACCGGAATTGTAGTTCTAGGCCTTCGGGAACATGGAGAAATCGAGGTCAATTTCATACCCCCCAAAATGTCAAAATTTGCCAATATCTCTCTAAGTACAACAGTCAGGGAAAAGTTATTGCGTGCAATCGGTCTAACTTTCAGAGTTAGACACTCTGATACCGGAATTGTAGTTCTAGGCCTTCGGGAACATGGAGAAATCGAGGTCAATTTCATACCCCCCAAAATGTCAAAATTTGCCAATATCTCTCTAAGTACAACAGTCAGGGAAAAGTTATTGCGTGCAATCGGTCTAACTTTCAGAGTTAGACACTCTGATACCGGAATTGTAGTTCTAGGCCTTCGGGAACATGGAGAAATCGAGGTCAATTTCATACCCCCCAAAATGTCAAAATTTGCCAATATCTCTCTAAGTACAACAGTCAGGGAAAAGTTATTGCGTGCAATCGGTCTAACTTTCAGAGTTAGACACTCTGATACCGGAATTGTAGTTCTAGGCCTTCGGGAACATGGAGAAATCGAGGTCAATTTCATACCCCCCAAAATGTCAAAATTTGCCAATATCTCTCTAAGTACAACAGTCAGGGAAAAGTTATTGCGTGCAATCGGTCTAACTTTCAGAGTTAGACACTCTGATACCGGAATTGTAGTTCTAGGCCTTCAGGAACATGGAGAAATCGAGGTCAATTTCATACCCCCCAAAATGTCAAAATTTGCCAATATCTCTCTAAGTACAACAGTCAGGGAAAAGTTATTGCGTGCAATCGGTCTAACTTTCAGAGTTAAACACTCTGATACCGGAATTGTAGTTCTAGGCCTTCGGGAACATGGAGAAATCGAGGTCAATTTCATACCCCCCAAAATGTCAAAATTTGCCAATATCTCTCTAAGTACAACAGTCAGGGAAAAGTTATTGCGTGCAATCGGTCTAACTTTCAGAGTTAGACACTCTGATACCGGAATTGTAGTTCTAGGCCTTCGGGAACATGGAGAAATCGAGGTCAATTTCATACCCCCCAAAATGTCAAAATTTGCCAATATCTCTCTAAGTACAACAGTCAGGGAAAAGTTATTGCGTGCAATCGGTCTAACTTTCAGAGTTAGACACTCTGATACCGGAATTGTAGTTCTAGGCCTTCGGGAACATGGAGAAATCGAGGTCAATTTCATACCCCCCAAAATGTCAAAATTTGCCAATATCTCTCTAAGTACAACAGTCAGGGAAAAGTTATTGCGTGCAATCGGTCTAACTTTCAGAGTTAGACACTCTGATACCGGAATTGTAGTTCTAGGCCTTCGGGAACATGGAGAAATCGAGGTCAATTTCATACCCCCCAAAATGTCAAAATTTGCCAATATCTCTCTAAGTACAACAGTCAGGGAAAAGTTATTGCGTGCAATCGGTCTAACTTTCAGAGTTAGACACTCTGATACCGGAATTGTAGTTCTAGGCCTTCGGGAACATGGAGAAATCGAGGTCAATTTCATACCCCCCAAAATGTCAAAATTTGCCAATATCTCTCTAAGTACAACAGTCAGGGAAAAGTTATTGCGTGCAATCGGTTTAACTTTCAGAGTTAGACACTCTGATACCGGAATTGTAGTTCTAGGCCTTCGGGAACATGGAGAAATCGAGGTCAATTTCATACCCCCCAAAATGTCAAAATTTGCCAATATCT
>NW_027648772.1:0-23744 GCF_051294905.1 Botryllus schlosseri | reverse complement strand
TGTAGCGTTTCGGGGGATCCTATGTCAGATGATGCGAATTGGCCGAAAACTATTCGTGTGATTACTTCGAGTGAAAACTCCCTCTCGGATACAGTCGACTGAGACTAAGATCTCAAATTTCGGCGGATGCGCGCGACCACGCCCAATCGAAACTTGAAAAGTATAGGATGTATTTTCCAACTTCCTACAACAGGCAATGAAGTATGTTATGCGTCAGATACTATGGTTTCGTTATACAGTAGCCAATGCTTAATTCGAACACCGGACAATCCTGACAACCACGTTCCTCGGCCAAAATAGTCAGGGACGGAAAAAATGGGAACTATACGCGTAAAAAAACTCCGGTGAAATGCGATGACTGGCCGATTGGTTACACTTACAAACTACTAAAACAATGGCTCTAATGACGAAAGAAAGAGAGAGAGAGAGAGAGATTCATTTCTTCGTCAACCGGAATAAACAGCATGAGTATGTAAAAAAAAATACTCCGAGCTAAAAAGCACATACACAATAATAATAGCGTGTAACTGTGTCTATAATAGTATTGACGGGGGGCCCGCGATAATATCCTTACGATCTTCCGTCAAGCCGGAACCGTGGAGATTAGAAAGAAGTATATAGATACATTCACTCATGCTTACTAGTTATGTTGGTTTGTAAAAAAGACGAAAATAGAAAAACAACAACGAAAGTACACATCAGTGGATGCCTTGATGCAATAGCAGATGGGGAATACATCCGATTAGTACTTACTGAGAAGTAAGTCAAGCAACATTGCCTTAAATGACGGAAAACTCATACTTTTCGGTCGCAGGGGCAATTTATTCCACACATCAATTCCAGCACGCTTCAAGGGAGAAAAAGCATTGTCGGATTTAGACTTAAATAGGTTGGAAGAGCTCTTGGATCGAGTTGTTTATATGCATGTAGTATTCAAAATAGTTTACAAGTGAATTTGGAACTTGTTGTTTGTTAAACTTATACATGAACTTTGCTAATTCAAAAATATATGCGTTCTCAACTTTAAGAATGCGGAGTTTCATATAATATGGAGATATATAAGTTGGAATAATTCAATGATCTCCTTGCTTTGGTAGTGATGCGTCGTTGGCTTTGTGTATTCGTGGTGTGGAATATGAGAGATTTTAGACGAGGGCGCTGGCAATTCGTTCCTCATTTTTGTATCACCAATTCACCATTCGATTTCTCTGAAGACCGGGGCTGGCGCCTTTTCGGTCAGAGTAATATAAGCAGCAGTGCGAGCAGCGGTATTTGAATTCTATTATTCTTGTAGCTAATATATTCTCCATCTATCTTACATGCAACGGTTTCAGATTGTCGTTTCCGCCTTTGTGAATACCTGTTATTTGGTCCCTTTCCCAGAACACTCAGAACATATCTTGCTATTTTTGCCTGCCCATAATGTATTGTCAATGTCACCACCTTGTTCCTGATGGTCACTTGAGTGAGAAGTCAACACTGACGACAGATCGTTATAATGTGGCCGATGAACAAGTTCGACATTTACTACTATTAGAAATGTAGGCCTACTGTATAATAGGCTACATCGCAATAATTTTTAATTTATTCAGAACGACCTCACGGGACGGATGAAATGGTCTGGCGGGCCGTATGTTTGACAACCCTGGTTTAGACTTTAGTTCGTAGGTGTGGCACCGGTGGTCTTAATACTGCAAAACTGTACAAAAACATAGAGTTCTGTACCTCCAAGAAGCTCTTAAAAAACAAAAATATGTTAGCACCAATTTTCCTGCGAAATGAAATCGACTTATTGGTGATTTTTAATCAATCAATAATCGTGTATTTAGCAGTGTTGGGATGACTCGAGTCTTGACTTGACTCGAATCAGACTCGAGTCAACTTTTTCGCATGACTTGACTTGACTCGAGTCACTTTGCAAAAATGACTTGACTTGACTTGACTCGGCGCTTCAGAAATGAGGATTGACTCGTGACTCGGAGCAAAATTTACGAGTCAATTTCAAGTCATCTAGTAAACGGTGTCAATTAAATCGCTGCATCTCTTTGATGTTTGGATTGTTCGCGATACGCCGGTGTGACTTGTGAGAGCAAGCAGTCATTCACTGATTGTACTTTTCACTGATCCTCCATTGTTACATCACAAATATATTGACCGAAAACGAAATGATCACAGCTTACGAGTATGTTTATGTACTAGCTGTAGAATAATCTAATAACTACGTATCTCTGTTTGTTAGACGGCTCAGTGTTTACATCGCGAAGTGCCCAGCTTAGCCAACCCTCTAGTATTATTATTATTATTATTATTGGATACGGCAGTGGTGCTTTTAGCCAGGTTAAGGCCTTGTGCTCCACGACATTGCAATTACACGGACAGTACACAATGAATTTCATTTTTTCGGGTCTCTGACGTTCTTCCACTCTCGCTTCATCGGCGTATCTTTGCTTCACTTTCTCATTCTTCTTGCACTCTCACAGTCTCTTTCACGCATACTTCATCAGTTGATAATCGTCTCTGTTGCTACCGAATTACAGCTCGGCTCACTGTAGCTGGGCTTTTTAATGTCACTGACTAGCAGTGAGGTCGGCGATGAGGAGCCCATAGAACCTCCGACACATAGTAATTGGTCCGAACCGGGATTCGAACCACCACCACCATTGGTGTCACCCTCTAGTATGATTTGAATCGAACGAATATAGTTTAAGCGTTTATAATCTCACGGATGTGTTGATGGGTAGTGTATTGTACCATATCAATTTGTTTCAACATCTCGGCGCTTCGTATTCGATCCTCCATTTTAGCAGCTCTAAGAGTTCGTGAGTGATACAGCGCCTTTCTGCACGTATATTTAACTTGATACTCGTTATTTGATTCAAGAGATATCACCAACCAATCTGTCATTCACACAGCTAGCAAAATGTAATGACTTTGAATCATCACTCATACTTCGAAAATTCAATTTGACTTGAATTGTGACTTGACTAGTGACTTGACTCGACTTGACCCGAGTCACCTCCAAAAAACGAGTGTCTTGACTTGACTCGAGTCACCTTCGAAAATCAATTGAATTGACTTGACTCGGGTCAAAATGTGCAATGACTCGAGATGACTCGTGACTTGAAGGTAGTGACTTGATCCCAACACTGGTATTTAGTATTTACATTATAACTTCTGTGCCTGTATGGCAAGATCAGGATTGCATGGCACTTATTTTTAACCAATCTCAATTGCACTATCTAATTAAAATCAACTCTGGCAGATATGTATAATACTGTGATATCATAGTTTTTGTAGTAAGACACTTTCAACGATCAGATAAATCTACATACAGAGAGGATGGGCATATAGAATAGATGATTAAATGACTTGTTTAATCATCATGACTCATGCATTAAATTGCGAATAAACGATATTCTAGTATACTTCTCGTAGATGATCTCGCACCCTAGTTTTATACTTTGTATATCAGTAGCGCGATATGACTTCATTACATATGTCTCATTCACGAACATGGGTTGATAACATTCGGCTACCGAAATATGGTATCTGTTCTGTGTCACGTCATAATCGCCAGATCCGTCAGCGTGATGACGGAATATTTTCGCCATTCTGTCACTTGGTACTTAATCGGTTGACGTGGTTCTGAACAATTTGCGAGCAATTGAACGTATTCTGATCATACCAACGATCACCCAATATGGAAGGCTTCTTCAAGACTTCTTCGAATACTGTTGAACGACAAGTACGGCAAGCAAGACCATACCGGGAGATACGTGTGAACATGCGTCAGTCGAATATCTTGTCATGTATGAGATAGGAAATGAGACTATGTAGTATCGTGTGTAAATTACTTCACACACTCCGATTCTCCCAATTGGTCTGATTGACGCACGTATATGTTGAATCTTGGTGATAACTATTCAGTCTAGACGCAAAGGCAATGTAAATTTTATTTAAATGTGGACTTGCCTTACTCCCATGCACTCACTGCACTCGCTGTCTTTCTGAGTAGGTTTACGGCAACGCACAATATTTGAATAACAATAGATAATCACATACCTAACGAACTCTAGTAGTGACAAAGGTTGTTTGTTTCCTTTATACAAAGATAGTAACCAAATTCTTGGCAGCAGGAGACCGTCATTGTATTTATCAATGTTTACTAGGGATGATGCGAACCCGTGAAAGGTACGGGTTCGCGTGAACTCTACAAAATCCATAGTGTGAAAAGTAAGGAGAGTTGGCTAAAAATGATCAAGTATAAAAGTGGAAACAGTCAAAAATCAAAGTCATCGAGTAAGTACAGTGTAAAAGTAGACAAAACCTACTACTTAAATATTCAGAATAATTTGATGTATGTCGCTTCAAACCACCTCTTGGTAAACGCGTAACACCGGGGAAAATCCCACATAGGTTTCCATGCTTCGACGTCTATATATCGTGTGTATTGGCAAAATATGAGGAAGAAGCCATGGCCTTCAAACGACTGCAGTATGAATATAAGAAGTTTCTTCAAGAATCCAGCAGTTCACCTATTAGAGCAGGACCTCTCGATGACTCAGATATGTATCGCTGGTGGGCGACTATCGAAGGACCTGAAGGAACACCGTTTGAAGGAGGAGTATTTCGGATACTTATAGACTACCCAACGGAATATCCTTTCAAACCGCCCAAAATGCGGTTCGACACCAAGATTTTCCATCCTAATGTTAGCAAACGAGGAACGATATGTGTCGACATTTTGCAGAAGCAATGGTCCCCAGCACTCACAACATCGAAAGTACTTTTATCTATATGTTCCTTGCTTGCTTCTCCAAATCCTGATGACCCTATGGATGTGGAGAGCGCCACTTTGTATCTGGAAAATCCAGGACTGTATTTCAAGCGGGCAAAGCAGTGGACAGAAATGTACGCTATCGCCGATCCTACAAGTTGTAATACGAAGGTTGCAGTATCACAAGACAGTGTTAACCGACCACGTAAATGACATTCCGAGACATTTCATGACATTAAATTATTTCAAACGTTGAGGAAATGTTTTATTCCCTGTTGGATTATGGGAGACTTTTACGGAAGGCTTGGGACAATAGCAATATGCTTATTGGCATCCATTCGCTGCTGAATGTTTATCGAGCATTGCTTATTGCTGAATGTCACTACATTTTGTTAAACTTTTATTGCAAATTATAGTTCTATTTGAATTGAATGAATTCCCATGTACATTTGCTTGTTCATAACGCATGCACATTCAGTAAAATTGCGTTAAAAATCAAAATATACCTGAATCATATTATAGCTCCTTGAGACACAACGTGTACCGATTATGTTCTACACCGCATACATTGCCATCGTTAACTATCCTAGGTCGGCTATATAACGTGCTACAAGGCCTCAATATTTCTCTGATGATCTTCCAGGTTGCCCGACATATGAGCATACGACACAATGGAAAACGACAGTTCCGCATGGAACACATCAGCATGCGTCACTTCAGCATGTGACTGTATAAGCCAAAAACTTACCCTAACCCGAAACATAACCTAACCTATCCTAACCTAACCTAAAGCCTAACCCTAACCCACCCATAAATCCCACCCTAACCTACCCCTAACCCGTAATTTAACCCACATGCTCATGTGTCGCATGCCGAAGTCTCGCATGCTGTAATGTCGCATGCTCATATGTCCACGGACCGTTCTTCCATACATTCACATTTTCTGTGACATGTCCTTTCTCGTGTTCTGAATCGATATTAATTCTATATAACATTGATAATACAATTCTTGGTACTTCACCTAACAATTTATGAATAAAAGCGCATGACATGTTACATGTTTGCTTAGACTGTTTTACATCATATTTTCTGACGTCAGTCTCAAGGTCAAGTAGCAATCACGTACACATGCCAAATCCTCATGACAAATGGCAGACTGATACTGTATGATGGGCCGCAAAAAGTTACATGGAAGCTTTAAACAGGCGGCGAAAAGTCATCCCAGCTGCCGTTGTCGCTATGAGAGGTTGAGATGAAACGTATGAAGAGTACGAAATTTATAAATGTATATACATATTGGCCGAGAGTCGATATTCGTACACAAAAGCTATTAACATAACTTCTAGTTCTTACTCCTTAGCAACCGCATCATACAAGATTACTGCTAGGCTAGTCATGGAGTGTGGTATATTTTGATAACGAGAAACTGTTGCTCAGTTCAACGAAATCAAAATAGAGAAATAGGGAAATATGGTGGGTTCTGACTCTGTATAGCATTTTCTATACGTCCGGCTGAACGTTTTATATAGTTAAAATTATTCTGTTCGAACGTGATCAGTTGTTATGAATCAGCAATACCATTTCCGAATGCCAGAAAGATTATAACTGCGTGAGTCCCTTACCCAGATTTGATCATCGTTTCATACGAATATAATACAAAACAAATCAAATTATGTCATTGCTTAATTGTTGCGGAGGTATTTCTCTATTGTTGCATCGCTGTATCCAGCACCGTAACTGCCGCACCCCAAACCCCCCAATTGGGGGGGGCCCGAGCTCAAAAGGGGCCCCAAATTATTTCGTGAATTAGCATAAAATATAGAGTATTTTTTGAAAATTTATTCAATTTTTTCCAAAATTTTCGCGCTGCGCGCGAGTTAAAGCTGCCAAATATCTTCATTATTTTGTGCTCTTCCCCCAAGAAAAAAAACGCAAGATTTATAGAAATGGACATATCGGCGTTGGCCATTAACACGCCACTACGCACCAAGATATATAATGATTTAGGACTTATTGCATGCGACTCCAAGAAGTGTGCCAAAACGATCGGCAGCGCGAAAAGCTTGGCCGAAACGGACTGCCCTTACGCAGACCGAAAACTTCGTTAGATATACAAAATAATAGGTTTAATTGTCCATAGGCGCCTAAATGACTGGCGCCATATGTTCCTGTCTTGGCAATCTGAACCTCAGAAGACAAATACCATCCAGCAGGAAAAAATTATATGCCAGTGAAGAAATACCAATTTGAAATCATGTGCGTCTTTTAGTTTAGTACGTTTGAGCGATTCTATATTTTTGATATAGCAGACAGGAGGTCACGAAATAAAATCACGTTACGAAGTCATACCAACGGGTCCGCCCGCCCGAACATGTTTGACTATTATTTACGGGCCCTAAAGTTTCCGGTAAATCTGATAAAGTGAGCAGAGAGGACGATATACTGATAGCAATATATATGCAATTCCCGATCTTATTGGCCGATTGTATCATGAATTATCGAAAATTTTCGCGCTTCGAGCTGGCTCACTAAACAGTGCAGCTATAATTTCTTGGCAAAAGCGAACACTGTGATGAGGGGTCGGTTTATCACCCTATGAGAACCCCCAACCCAAGTTTTTGTGTGGGGGGGGGCGGGGCTGACGAAGTGCTGTTTCGTTCCTGCCAACGGGAATACGACCGAAGATGTCTAATTATTATTGGGCGGTCCTACGTTTTAAAACAGACTTCGCTCAGCTCTACCGGTAAATCTGATTACGTGAGCAGAGAGAGGATGCAAATTGATAGCAATATATATGTAATTCCCGATCATATTGCCCGATTACATTCTTGAATTACTGAAATTTTCGCGCTTCGCGCGTCTAGGCGGGAATACAGTCTCACCTAACGGACATCCAGTGGAGATGTGAAAGAGCGTCAAAAAGCGGATAGCTAAAGGGGGGTCTGGGGGGCGAAGCCCCCCAGAAGTTAGGTTTATCACCCCATGGGGGGCCCGAGGCAAACGTTTTGGGGGGGGCTGACGAAGTGCTGTTACGGCCCTGGCTGTATCATTGCGACACCGAGTAGCTATTTCACTGTATCGCTGTAGGCTACTTCAAGTCATGTTGCAAGGTATTAGGAGATATTGTAAAGTAAATATGTGCGACTCGAAGTCTCTTGTACCAAGCGGTGCATCCTTCAATCCTTATAAAATACTAGTTTTCACGCACTTCAATCTGTTTTGAAGGGCAATGTGATCACTGGAACATGGTCAAATTCATGTCATTGTGTGTAATTGGGGATTTATGAGTTGCAATAGTGATTAATTTGGCTATTACTTGTCATATTCTTGACGTAAGCGATACCCGAATTGTCAGCCTCACGCGCTGTTTTCGACTTCATAATGAATCCATCGTATATGCGATAAAAAACATGTTACGTCCTTTGACCTGTTTTCTACAAGTTTTATCACGTATTAACGTACGCCTATATGAATAACTGGTTGGTGGTACAGAACTTGAACACGGCTTTTAACAGTATATTCATATTTATTGACTCGAAGAACTTTTCGCGTGCCTCTTATCAAGAGCAACCGGCACGATAAAGGATACAGAACAGAGATGGATTCAAAACCAAATGGCGAATTGTGACGCAATAATGCAAATTTATAAATAACATGAATGGAAATTCAGCCATAGCAACAATGCATTATAAGACTAGGGCGTTGTGGTTTCTAGTCACCATTAGTACCAGGTCCCTGACTTTGAGACCCAATTCCGAGCAGGCAAGAAAGTGCGAACTCATTTCATTGACGAACGATTAGTTATTCACAGAAGGGAAAACGCCAAGAACCCTGATATGCAGGTAACATGGCAAATATATTATAGGTCTCCAGCCTCTAGAGAAACTCGATTCGCGATATAATACTATGAAGCAAATTCCAGCGACCGTGTTTCCATTCCTCATAACACATTCGCACGGTTGATGCCAATATATCACTAAAACGAAGGGAGCATTGAAATATGCCAACTTAAACCATCGTTAGAGCCACTGCTTTATAGGCTTATAACTTTACTCATCCGCCCAATCATCGTATTATTGCCAATTCCACTGTTTAGAATAAAAGGTGCAGCTAGAATAGAACCCCCATGATCCGTAATATAATGTAACACACTATTGTGTATATAGGCTGCGAATGGAGTATTCAAATGATAAATAAGGCATGGATTTTGAGGTATTTTGGGAACGGGAAATTTAGGTGCGGCCCGCGAGCGATCTGAAGTGCTGAATCCTACCCGCGACGCCAGTTGAGTTTGACACCCCTGGTCTACTCAGGTTGCAAGAACGGGACTATTCCGTGCTGACAATGGAACATATCCATATCGAATGAATTGGTCATGCAGTATCGGCCATTTTTTGGCCAAGATATTGTCGACGCTTACGGTTTGGCACCGCATTTTATCAGCCGTTTGTCGACCAAAACTTTCCGTCTTTATGTGACCCGACGCAGAAAGGGTGGGCCTCGAAATGAATGAGTCTCATAGACGTGAACTCGCTCGTTGCACATCCCTAGTCCCTACAGTAGATCATCCCGACGGTCTTCGACCATGTTTTCCAGAAAGAAAGAAAACAGTCGGGCAAATATTATCATCGATTCTCATGATAAAGCTTATTAGCTCCAGTACCCAACACCGTGACCTTAGATTTGTAAAAGCTATCGCAGGATTTTTGCAATAAATTCTACAAATATTACATACATATTAACAGATAGCTCGGCACCGTGTCGATCCAAATTATATATTTTGCAGTCCGTACTTTAATAACCCTTGAAGAGGTAAGATTTGCGTTACAGTCACCTGCAAATGGGAGTCTTTGATGATAGTATTTACTACTATCCTCGTGCCTCGCACTAATCGAACAGGTATTACGGAAGTATGATGATTGTTTAGCGAAAGTAAGCAGAAAGTCAATTTAACGTCATTTTCCCAGGCTGTCGCAGGCTCAGACGGGCTGATATACTGTAAGTCTGCCACTACACCAGCTTCCAAACCAAGCTTTCGGTTACGTAACAATTATAGTGCGAAAATATTAATTCACTACGGCTTGTGAGAGCTACGACTAGTGGTGCGTCGTAAATTAAACAAGTTTTTACAATGGCGTCGCAACAACAAAAGTTACACTGCCCTTGAATTTACTATAAGGTTTATTTGAATTATTCCAGGTCAGAAAAATTGACAATTATTATTCGCGATTTTCATTCGCACTCATACGGGATTTTCATTCGCACCGTTCGCACCATGCTCGTCATTCGCACTGCAAATTTTTTCATTCGCACAGGTGCGAACCGTCACACAGGTTGAAAAGCACTGGATGTCAATCTACCACGACGTCACAATTGAATATTCGTGACGTCATGGCTTGAAAGACATAATGAAAAACATGTTTTAAACAGGGCCTTGTTTTAATTATGTTTGCTTTAAATTGATTTTTGTTTTAAATGCAACCCTAGTGACAAGGCTGGTGGTTGATATTGGAAATAGAGCCCCAGGGCCGCGGTTGGGAACCACTGATCTGAATTATAGCCTAGAGTTCACGCAATATGCACATAGACATTCCAATACAGTGCAGAAATTCTGAAGACAGGGACTTGGGCAGGGCGAGTTCAGAAACAGTCAAAAATAGCTTTCATAAAGTATGAACTCTTCACTTATAAGCTTAAAAATGCGCTTTTGAGGGATTTTCTTTTACGAGCAGCATCTGGAATTTCTCTTTTCCAACTCCAGCAATAGTCCTCTATCATCTGAAAATCCAGGTACATGTGGCGACTGTGTCCTTGTCCTTGCTCTTACCGGATTTTCACTGGTGTGAGAAATAAATGAATCTATTAATCCCACAGACCTTGATAACGTGCCTCCATAACTTTAATAACTTGGCGGAAACGTTCACCCTGTTCTTCACTAACTTTCTCAAGGTGTTCTGGAAACTCATCCGCATGGCTCTTCAAATCGTTAACTTTGATGCTCATACTGCATCCCAAATCCTCAAAACTAAGCAGTAGCACCCTTAAGAGATATTTATAATTTTTCTGCTATTAGCTCCCCCAGGCCTGGTGCACAAGACCTTAGTAGTCGAGCGCCATAAAACCCCTTATACATACATACATACATAATTTTCTGCTTTTCTGTTTCCTAAAAAACAGCACCGAAAGCATTCCAAGCTCTAGCCTCGAATGGCAACATTGATTATTTACGTGATTTTAATCCTTTAACGATTTGCTAACTTGAGGTCTATTGAAAATCCCAGTTCTTTTTTTCTCTTCACTGAGACCAGAAAAAGCATAACATATATCCTTAAAACACTCCCCTTCACGATCCAAAGCTTTTACATATTGTTTCATGAGACCAAGTTTGATGTGAAGAGGAGGCAAGAGGATCTTTTCGCTATAAACAAACTGATAAAGTATGAAATTGTCATCTTCAGGCGTCAAGGTGAGCCTTGGAGGCCACTCTTCTTTGTTCCAGTGCTGATCCTTAGCCCTGCTGTCCCAGTAGCATAGGAAACATGGGTATTCGGTGTAGCCACTTTGTTGCACCAGCAAAACGTTCATAATTTTCACATCTAGCAGATGAGCCAGCCATGGTCATGGTACTTCAACTTTTTGAGAACAGTTTTGATGTTCTGATACTCTTCTTTCATTGTTCATTGCGATAAAATGTCACGCTTGAACCAGCTTTGGGAGTTGCTCTTTTGCATGCCTATTTTTTATTTCAAAGAATGAAATTTTAATAAAGATAACGCAAATTTGTTTGAATACAATATATAATGCTTGTTTGCTAATTAAAACTAGATTATTGCAGATAAAACACTGTTTAGTGCATCAGAATTCCTTGCTTTGAGAACAGAGGGGGGTCAAAAATTGTAGACCAGTGTTATGTATATCACAGGAAAAAAATTGCTAATAATTTTTTTCCAAAACGCAAACCAATGATATACATACAATTATTGGAAACTCCAGTTAGCTTTGCGTTTGAGTGCGTCGCTAGTCATGCTCCCCGGCGTTATATGTATGATGTAAACAAAATGTTCGTCGGTAATCTTTCTTTAGGAACTATAGCGTTAAGGTAGTGAAAAGTTTCTATCATGACCTCTGTTGAAGGTAAAATGTGTGCGTACTGGCTCCTACTGGTAGTGTGGCCTAATATTTATATACAAATCCGGTGTACCAGTGTGCTTACGTGATGAACATTGTAATCACAGGTGGTCTCGCGGTAGCAAATAACGGTGGATACTTCATAGTGCGAGGTAGTGTTGGGATCAGGTCACTATCTTCGAGTCATTGCAAATTTTCAATCAAGTCAAGAAGTAATTTCTAAATTTTTCAAGTCAATCCAAGCAAGTTCTAAAACTGACTCAAGTCAAGTCTTTTCAAGTTGTGAAAGCAGGCAAAACCTACTTGAAGACTTCGCAAAAACATCACGTAATAGAAGTAATAATAGTCAATATTTCTTTCTTACGGAGATTCATCTTGTGATTTGAATGCTCCTTTATACAATAGAATAATATATTCATTGTCTATTGAGTAAATCCGAATATTTTTGTTTGATATTCCTCGGCAGGTTGTATAGATACAGTATACAATTGACTAACAAATGTGTGCGAAGTCGGGTCTTAACTTATTTCTTCAAACTACTTGAGTACTTTTCAGAACGTTAATTTTCTGCTTCAACAAGTAGATTTTATTATCCAATTGACTAACAAACGTCCGCAATGCCTGGTCTTAACCTACTTTTTCAAACTACTTGAATACAATTTACCATTATGTGATGATGTATATTATAAGTGTGCAACCCGCAATAGGTAGAAAATTACTGCCACTGTCCATTTCAAGTTGGATAGACTTGTGCAGGTGCACAGTAGGGTTGTCCATAATTTGAAAAATCTCAAAAAAGATGCGATCCATGTCTCATTCTGTAGGTGTAGATTATTGATAAAAAACGTCAATGAACCTGCAATAAGCTCATAGGAAAGTCGTTAACATTTGTCTAAATGCGTTTGAAAGTAGCTGCCGTAGAGTGGGCATACTAGCGACCATAGAACGGCGAGAAGACTAGTAATCACGAAATCACGTTTCCTGATTGGTTAATCACCTATGCTTGAATAATCACGACCACAGCGGATTGCTGCTTATGTGCTTCTACTAGTTCTAGAAGTTCGCTAACGGCAATGATTCTGTAAGCGCATTGTACGTTGGTGAGTTAATAATAAAATGAGACATCTGGTCATTGAATGTTTTAGTGTTAAAACTAGGTACCGATAGGTTTAGAGCAACGATAGCCTCTTTCAGGCATGACAGAAGTGAAACAGCGAATGATTGTGAACTTATAGAACTAAGTATGGATCCCAGAAATACCTATCTGATATGCTTGAGATTACGCCAAGTGGTCCTGCTCTTCTGGGTGCAGGTAAGGCATATTAGACATCGCCGAACTGGTGCAGCATACCATGTGAGATGGATTCTGGACACAATCCTGTATGCTCAGAAGATATGTGGCTCGACCAGGTAGCTTACATTGGATTTCTGAAGAAGAGTGTAACTACCACACCGCTTCAATACATCCTTTTTATGTCTATGTCTGGTTTAATTCAAGCATTAGTCGTGATGCAGCCGGTAATGATCTAAGATTCATTAAGGACATGCTCCAGGGCCGGCCAACCCGTGGCCCGCGGGCCACATGTGGCCCGCGAGCAGGTTTTGAGTGGCCCGCGAGGTAATTTCCGAAATTTCTAATATCATCAAAAATGGATTGCACAGATTTTGAGCTTGCAAGCCCAACCAAAAATTTAATTAGTCTGGCCGTAATACTTGAGATGTGATGACTAAAATATCAGTTCCAACGCATTGACAGATCCATCAGCCATTCATATATTGGTATATCTTCGTACACTACAATAGAGCAGAATAATTTGCGATAGATTTTTCATAGGTAAAAATTTTCTACAAGCTTAGCGCAATATGTTGTCACTCGATTTCTTGTTTTTAATATTGTTGTCCTTTTGTGAAAATGGAAGAACACCTAATGTATCAGATTGAGTCTAACTATATTCGCGATTACGAGACAAAGTGTCGTTCAACATATGCGACCTTGCGTTTGCGGTCGCAGTATGACCGTCGACCTTGAAACCTAGGCACGAAATGATTGACGCATGTTGGTCACAGCTTTCGATATCGATCTGTCCATGCGCCGAATAGCCCGGCGATATACAGCAGGCCAGCAATATAGTCAAGTGACAATATTATTGACCTATGAACTTCAAAAAAATTTCGCGCTTGGCGCGGATAGTGACCCGCGCAAAAGTTCGTCAATCGAATGTGGCCCTTTGGCCGAAAAGGTTGGCCAGCCCTGTGCTAAGCAATGCAAGCAAACTGTCTTTTTGCTGGTCCCACCAGCATAGTCTGTGCTCATCTTTAGACCTCTTTGCACGGCATCATTGAGGACTTTGACAGCACGTGCGGGTATGATTCATTATGTTGCAATAATCTTACAAGTGCCAAGCATAAATGACAGATTTCATCCAGCCCTTGCAGCATTCAAGACTTCAATTATATACCACTACATGACTACAACAACCCAATAAGATCAGACAAAGTAGTGGCAATCTCTAAGCTTTATATTTGTATTCAATGATGGTACATCCCCTCTGAAACTAGAAATTCGTTTGCCACTTGCATAAGCGTCTCTGCAATATTTTTCTGCTTGCTTTTGTGCTTTCCATCAATGAAATCAAGGCATACATGCTACAACGGTTACCTTCACAATAAGCCATCCAGTCATGTATTTAAAGATATTGTGAAGCAGCTGTTCTTTGTTCATCATGTATTTCGTAACTCGACATGTTCTGAATTAATCCTAACCAAACCACAATGCGCTTACAGAATCACCGCCGTTAGCCGACTCCTTGCGCAGCTGATCAACAAGCCGCCAACGTCGTGATCATTGAAGCATAACAGATTAGCCAATCAAACGCCGTGATTTCGTGATTACCAGTCTGCTTGCCGTTCTATGGTCGCTGACACGTCCACTCTACGGCAGCTACTTTCAAACGCATTTAGACAAATGTTAACGACTTTCCCGTGAGCTTATTGCAGTTTCATTGACGTTTTTTTATCAATAATCTATAGAATGAGACATGGATACGCATACATTTTGAGATTTTCCAAATTATGGACAACCCTAGTGCACAGCCAATAATATATAAATAATTGTTCACAGCGTATATATTGCATAGTCATTTATAGTTGTAATGTCATCCAGTTTTTCAACTCTTACAGTCAAAGTTGACTTGCAAGATGGTGACTTCAAAGAAGTGGACGAATTAGAGACAGTCCAAAATTTTTCTTCAGTCAACAAATCTCCAGACTCACACATCATCGCCTATTCCTTCAGCAGTCGAGGTGATCATGTAAGAAGTTGATCAAATTCGAGCGTCATTGTCACCGTATGGGCATTACATAAGCAAGGTTTTGAACAGCAGAGCTCATCTCTTCATGGACTCCTAAATTCGCTGATACTACTCGCAACTAAATTTCAATCAGGATACCAACATCATAATAACATTGACAATTTTATGCAGGTTATAGATATTTCATTTGCTATAACACTCAAAAACTTCATAACACATCATTCTTTATATGTACTATGTGCATTGCGCATCTATACTTGTTACAATATATGAAACTGGGCTGTAGTGCTATTATGACTTACCGGATAACTGTGCCTAATAATTGATAACGCCAATGTTTCTTGCCACGTAACAAAAATGGATATTCTCAACGTCAATTCTTCTAGCTTTCCTGTTTTCTCTTAATGACAATAGCCTACCATCACTGCAGTTGGATGGTAGAGCAGGGACTTTAGATGGCGTGCAGCGTTGGAGTGCATTGAAGTATCAAGTACCGTGACATTTGAACCCGTAGGATGTTTCAAGCCTCTTTAGAAATCATTTATTCTTTGAAAATTACCGTATCGCAGGTAGTCTACGCCACATTTCCTGATCAGGCAAAAAATGATTCCAACAACGGATCTAGACTCAACCTTTTGGTGGTAATGAGGTAGACTGCTCAATGGATTGGCAAAAATGCCCGTATCAAATTCATCATTGCTGTTGTTTTCTTGTCGCCTTAGAAGCGTGCCTGCTCACGAATTTCATTGCTTTGGGCGTTGCTGTTTCTGCTGCATAAAAATATCTCCAGTTTTACAATAGCGGCAAGAAATCTTTTTACAGCTAGTACAAGTGAAGCAATAATCATTTGTAATGCAATATGGATAAAAATGGCAGTTGAAGAGGAACTTGGTTGCCGTATTCACAAGGCAAACAAAATTATCCACAGATCGCATTGTAGCTTCCATCTCCTCACTTCTCGCACTCGGATAATATGCATATATTCTGTACTGATTACGAAAACATATATTTTATTTTGCTCATCGCGCTGGAACCCCCCAAAATCAGCCTTGCTGAATTTTGCATTGTGACCGAGTTGAGCATCGTGACGCAACAATTCTTTCTGGCAAAACGAGACTGAAGCAAAGAAGAACGAGCCAGACAGCATTGTTGCGTTGCAATGTCAAACTTGGACACAATGCAAAATTTGAGACTGATTTTGGGGGTTCCAGGGCGATGAGCGGAATAAAATCTATGTTTTCGTAATCAGTACGGTTGCAGCTTTCAATCTCACTGTGTCTACACCAGAGGTCTCAAACTCAAATGTGCTTGCGGGCCATTTTTCCAGTTTTGACGACGCCGCGGGCCGCAGCATTTATAGGGGTATTCTATGTCTTTCCAAGTAGGCCTTATTTATCGGGAATGAATTTTGCTATTGAAAGTGAGCCGATCCAGCAGACTGACAGTAAACACACATCGTCAAAGTGTGATTTACGTTTGTATCAATTTAGGCCTGGCACGAAAAAAATCATCACATTTATAACTATTTGAATATAATTGTTGTTTTACTTGATATATATATTAACTATAAGATATAGACACCATACGGGCGTACAAATGTATGATGCCATCATAAAAGCTATCAGGTTATAATTTTCAGCTACTATGAATATTTTGAATCCAACAGACTGATAATAGAGACTGATCTGATATCAAAACATTTTTAAGTTGAGCATTGTAATTCCAATCCAGGATTCGTGTATACTTCTGATAAGTAGGCTATTAATCTCATGGCCAAATATCTTCACATATAATATAAATATATTAATGAATGTGTCCAAGTGATTGAAATGTCGGAACGCCGAACTGCCCATTGCTGTTACATCGTTGGAGCGTACCACTATACGGTACTCGGTACCTTTCAGTGGCCTTATAACTAGGGCTGGGCACAATGATTCGAGTACTCGTATCTGAATCGAGTATTAATATTAATGATTCGAGTCGAGTAGTAAACACGATTATTTCGAGTACTGAAATTATACGCTCCTCACCACTCAAAGTTAATTTATCAACGACAATTATAGTTTCGATACTAATTTTCACTGTGGAAGCCTTGAAACCTTGGATTAGCCGTGTCCTAGCATACGAAACATATAGTAAAAAGCTACGAAGGTTACTGGACGTAGCACATTTCCGAAGTCATGATTATCCCACAACATTGTCACCAAGTGGAATGAAATCGGGAGGGTCGTAAAAATACCAAAGTATCATTTGTGAGATGTATAAGAGGCATTCTATTCTTTATGGTGGCATAGACGGTACATGTTTCAACTTTGACGTATTACATTCCGTTATGACATCATAATAAGTGATACTCGATTACTCGACTCGACTCGAAGCATATTACGTGATTCAGAATCGAATCACTCAGGTACTCGATTTTGCCCAGCCCTACTTATAACATGGTTTAGCGACCAAAGACGTAACTAACAGATTGCCAATGGTTTCCATAACTATACTTGCTTAATTAGCGAAATACCAAGCTGCGACCTTCTGATCTATTACTAATCCCCTGATACGCGATTAGTTTGTTGGGTCCATGGTTCTAACAAATTTACGGCATTCCGAGTCACTTCAAGTCCACTCGAGTCATTTTCATTTTGCCATCGAGTTAGCCCGAGTCTGAGCAATTCTAAGAAAGGTCGCGTCCAAGTCCAACTCACAAATTTCAGTCCAGAATCGTCTAAGGGTCTGGTTTTGTCATCATGAATTGGAAATTAGCGAAATAGTGAATGTTCCACTGCATGGTAGCGTTTGCAATTGACGTGATAGTGAAGTTTGATGAATAGTTTTAGGCTTTCGGAGCAATTTAAGAGGGAATTTTCACTTTATAACCTGAAAATATATATGTGACACTAATATTTTGTAAAATTAATAAAAATCTAAAATGTCGTCGCGGGCCGCACAAAATGTTCTGGCGGGCCGCATGCGGCCCGCGGGCCGCGTGTTTGAGACCTCTGGTCTACACCATATAGGACAATATATGCTCTCGGTATATATTATTCCGTCAGATTGTCTCAGAGACAGCAAATATATTTCAACAGTATCGCGAATAAAGCTACCATGCAGTAACATCACTATTTTACTAAATATTTTCGAAAATTTACTGCAGGTAATCAATCAGCGCCTCCATGTAACTGTGGATGTGATCCCTGACACATTGGGATCCCTGGAAATATTCAAGCCGATGTACGTGCAAAGACGGGTATAGTTCGGTCCTCAGCCAACTGATGCACGGACATCAGTGTCATTTTCTCGAAGCCAAGGCCGTAATCAGATTGGCAAGACCAATGGCTAGACCAATATCGTTCTTCGGACACCAGATCGCACTATCATGAATTCAGAAAACCAATACTCACCCGCCGATGCTCACCAATCGTCTCTCCAATTCCATTATGTTTTGGCTACACACTGAACACTGCAAGCTGAAGAGTCATCTATTTGAAATCGGTTGTGTATCATTTCATTATTGTTTGTCCGGAATATTAATTTCATCGCAAATTCTTGCGCGACGAATGTACAAGGCTCATTCTATATTTTACAGTGTTTGATGTGTTATCTAACCCCGCCTTATCGATACCTGTGGATGAATTTGGTCTCCCTAATAGTTGATTCATTTGATTACCCATTGCCTGAACCATAACAGGTGACAAGTACCACCCTAAACTTATAATAATGATAATATTAATATTAACTGGACCGTAAGTCTTATCGCCCCGTCTCAATCACAAGTTAGACTACATATGTAGAATTGTAGAAATAAGTGATTTCAAACTGATTGAGGTGGTCCTAAAAATATAAAAGTAGCATAGATCGATGTCAATTAGGTCTTAGTCACGGTCGAAGCGCGTTTTAAGATTTCATGGCACTGTTTATAAAGCATTACATAATCGAAGGTCACGCAAAACGCCCAAACGCTCCTCATCTATATAAATGCAAAGATTCCTAGTACTCGAATTCTTGTATTAATTGTAATGATTCGAGTTGAATAGAGAGCGACGTACCAAAATATAGGCTACACCTATATTTGGGCAAACTACGGCCCGCGGGCCGCATGCGGCCCGCAACAACATTTTGTGCGGCCCGGGACGGCATCGAGAAACGCGATAGAAATATTGATAAAATTGTGCAGTAAAAAAATCCAATTACTAGAACGACTTGATTGTACTTTTTACATTCTATCATAAAATTGTTATATAATTTTATTGTTAGTACAATAGCCAAACCTTGGGGCCTACGCATTTTGAAACGCTTGAAAGGCTGGTCGACCCCAATAACCAATTTGTCAACACTATAGAGATGAAATTTGGTTGTCCAGATTCTTAGAACAGGATTGAAATTGAAATCTATGAGCAGCAATCTGATTATAGATTTACTAATTCCACTTTTGGTTCAGTTCCATCCCAGGACACACATTGCTGACAGCATCATAACCATCTTAGCTTCAAACACGCTTCTACTATGTGTGGATAAAATATAAATGCCCCAATTCTACGCATACAGAGAACGAGACTACATAAGATACACGTGAATCGATTTTATAAGCACATCACTGAAATCATTAAAACTGGAGTGGCCAATCTGATCCGAATTATGTCAATGTCGTTTACGATATCTGTGATGTTTAGCACTAGAAAGCTTTCAAACTATGTGGGCCTTGAGATCGGACTCTCGCGCCAGAAGTTAAACATAAAAAATTATATAGGAAGTATTTCCCTTGGAACAGCGGTTCTCAAACTTTTTAAGACAAGCCGGTGATGGTGAAAGATTTCGCGCCCTCCTTACCGTCATATCACAAAACGCAAACCGGCTGTCAGCAAACCTAACGGATAGTTTGATGGCATGGAAAGTTAAGAATGTGGATGAGAGATTTTTAAATATGAAATTCAGACTAAATATAGAGCAATTAATGTGAACTGGATGCAAATCGCGCGGAGCGCGAAAAGAATTTTCAGTTGAGCTCAGCTTTGCGCTCCCCTTCAGATGCTTTCACGTCCCGCAGTTTAGGAACCACTACCTTAGAATTATCATGGTGAAATATACAACGGAAAAGTTTAATCAAGTCGTTGCATTAATTCGGTTTTTAGTAGGGGAGACCGGGGACAAATGTAACTAGGGGCAAATGTAACAATCGACCTCACCGCTAGTAGGATGGAGAAATCAGCTTGATATTTTAAGTGCGCATGCAGTAGTTATCTCTCCTATTATACCTGGAGTTACGTTGAGCTACGATGCGAAACCACGGAATAATTTGCAAAAAACGAAATTTTTGACCCTTGAGTAAAGTTTTTCTGGTCTGGAATAATTTGTCTGGACGAATAGTACCTCAAGTAGTTACAACGTAATATGTGTAGCTGGAACAATGTTACTATAGTCTACCGTGGTGATGGAAAGAATAGGACTTGCATCGCCGGGAAGGTACCATACTGAGACACTAATCATGGTCGAGCGTGTCAGGGGCAATCGTAACACTCTGTTACTTTTGCCCCGTTACAATATGTTATCAATTCTGAATGTCTTTGTTCATATGTTGGTATTACCATTCATCTACTGCAGAATAATCTTGCAACAGCCAGGAGTTCACCAGAACAGATACTGCCTTGTGATACCAATTCTAACATGATCATCTGTCGAAGCGGCCATACAATAGTGGTGATGTGAATCTGACGGTTCGGTTACTTTCGTTATTCAACCCCCCTTTCTCATGTTGATCGACTTCTGGTGTGTCGGACTTCAATAGTCATGTCTTAATTCTCGTACTCTGACTTTGATCATGGTCCACTTACATTTTGCCGCTGGTGGATCCTAGAGGATCCATGCACAGTTTTTCACAAACACGCTTCAATCAATTAACGACATCTTGCGTTGTAAGGTTCATAAACGGTTACAATGATCGTCTATAAATAGCGAATGTCGATAGGCATACGACCAGCTATATATAACCCATTGCCTTATGGCATAACCTGTTCGAAATGCAGATTGAATACAGAAAAACGTTTCCCGCAAAATACAATGTGTAGCTCAGTTCGCCTGAATGAACGCTAATCTTATAATTTCTTATATCTACCGTTCTACACGTCGTAAGCAGACACAGTTGTCGTTTTAGAGTAGTTGTTGATCGCAAGAGTTTATTGCAACCATAATATCGGGAATTAGTTGGATAGAACACGCTTCAAATTGGTGTGAAATGAAGCAATATTCTGTTACGTGAAAAATGCCGCGCACGTATGAGCATTACCGCATAAGGCCATATACCAGGGGTTCTCAACTTCTCTTGTGTCTCTGTGCTCGGGAAGATAGCTTTTGGATTGTCAGAAATCCTACAGTCGCTTACGCAAAACCACTCTCCACTCCAGCCTCGGCGGAGCGGAACGAAGCTGCAAAATCGGTCGTTGCCGTTCCATGTTTAATTTCTATAATCGAACTCTCTGTTTCAATGCTTGAGTGAGCAATTATAAAATTACGGTAACTGTTGCGTTACAGACTACAGAGGCCATTATCACACTGAGCTCTGAGTGATGTGAAAGGAAGTCTGGCGTTCGGGGCCATTTCTGAGCAAACCAATCAACCATTCTCTTTTCCTTCCATGCCTGGGGCCCTACATCAACAGTTACAGAGTTAGCTTTGTCAAGTTAATATTTTTCGCTGGCCCCCTCACCACGTTTGCCAAGCCAGCATTTCCTCTGCACATATGTCCAGGTCCACTCTGATAAAATTCAACCAGATAATTAGTTATGCAATGTCGATGGATTTGTCCGAGGTTGGGTTAAAGCAGTCTACGCGGCAACGTGTTTCAGAACATGCGACCGACTGACATTGACGTAACTCGTCTGGACACGATTGAATCAGACGACTGTATCTTCGAAATTTGTCAGGTGATATTGTCTTTGCTGCTAGGTTCCGGAAACAGCAAATATTCGCACAGTATGTTAAGGTCTCATTGAAATCGCACCTTCTGTAGCAGATTTCTAGGATTTAGCGATATTCCAAGTAATTTTGAACTGTAACGTTGTCGGCAATCTCAACAACCGTTCGCAGTGAGTCAAACACTCTTTAAAATTGCAGGCCAACTACGTAGCGGGATTCTCTTGAACCAGAGTCCAGCAGAATACCGATTCAAAACAAAAACAATCTGAAGTCGAGCATATATCAAGAAACGAGAGCACATTAAACGCCCCTTAAGGGTCGGTTGCATAGATCGTGATCAGAAACGATCCGCCGATAGCCATGATCGTCGATCTTCGGATCCGCGATCGACACCATAGCATGATCACGTCTCACTGATGCGGATCCAGTGGCGAGTCAAATGATCTCCGGTCGTTGACGCAAAACTGACGCAAATGACGTCAGATAATCCGCCAATATATCAGCTGATGGCGGAGGCAGGAACGTTCTAGGCATGTTTCAAGAAGACGTTGCATGTGCGCGGTGTACAGCTGAAAGACATGGATATATACCGATATGTTGAAGAGTTAGAGACACTGCGGAGCCTGAAACAAGAAAGAATTTCTAGGAGGATGCTGAAAGACCGTTCGAATCCTCTGGAATACCTTGACGATACAAAATTCACGTCCATTGTCCAGGTTCGGAGCTTTTGGACATGAAGGAGGAACTTTCATTCCCCAGTCGCCGCTGTTATGCCATTCCGACTTATTTTAGACTGCTGGCTACCATTCGTTTCTTTGCTTCTGGTCATCACCAAATGACTGATGGTGTCCTTCTGCATATGAGCAAAAGCTCTGTATGCAGAATAGTAGACCTACATAAAAGTTTCCCGGGCTATAGTAGGCAGGAGCAAGGAATTTATGAAGTCCCCGACAACGCCTCAAGATATAACCGCACAAATCAATGCATTTTATGCGGAACACCAGTTTCCATGAGTGATTGGTCTTGTCGCCTACAAGCCTATCTCGAATCCGGATTCTTTTTCATAAACGTACAGCTTGTGTGCAGTGCAGATATGGAATTCACACATAGTAGCTGGTCTGGCTGTTATTGTCATGGCACTCACCAACCATCCTCAAGAAAGGATATATAGATATTCTTAACTGTTATTGAGCATTTCTGAATCCAAAGCGATCTTCACGTTTCCATATTTTCTACGTTACCCACTGACAATACAAATGCATTGCGCCCTCATAGGAACTGTTGATGTATTGCCCACAACCAATTGAAATACATCTCACACAAAAACTGCAAATGTATTGTTATTTTATAACAGAATGCAGGCATGTAGATTCCAGGGTTGATCAAAAATAATTTCAAATTTTAGTGGTTACTTGTAGCAAGGCAGGCATGCAGATTAGGGTTGTTGAAAAATACCTTCAAATTTCACTGGCTAGTTGATAGGTTGGATAATAAACTCATCTGAAGTTCGGCGAGTAAAAAGTGACATGCAGCATTCTTTTAGCCAACCCAGTAAACTTTGAAAAATAAGTCATTTTTATGGATATGTTGACTGATGAGTACTGAGTAGGGCTGAGCTGTTC
>NW_027648771.1:0-23767 GCF_051294905.1 Botryllus schlosseri | reverse complement strand
GCGTTAGTCATCATGATGTTAGGTTTGACCTAATTTTCCAAAATTTCGATAGGCGTAATATCGGTCGCGTTGCCTGCTGTAGGCGATTATTACGCCGAGTGAACGCGGCTATCAATTCATAAAGTCAGCAACTGGAACGGATGGAGTGTCAGTTTCAGCAATCTATTAATCCATATACAAATGTAGCAGCCAACAAACACGAATTTCTATTATAATCGCAATGGCTGAAAACGCATAGTTTATACAAACATACGTTATTTTCTTACGATGCCACTCAACTACGACAGTGTAGAGTGGCTTTTGAGGCACGGATGTTCCGTGATCCCACATCACAATGCACGTTCAATTTTAACGCGCTTATCGACGCCGGATTGAATGAACGGAGTACAGCAATCTAATAAGTATTAACCCAAATGTAGCAGTCAACAAATATAAATCTCTTAGGTAATGCAAAGATTTGTTATTTTATTTCCAAAGCCTATTAACTATGACACAGTAGATTGACTTTTGAGGTCTCCAATGTCCGCGCGTTAAATTTTATTTCACTTATACGGCAGACTGGAGTATGTAGCAAGCGCATAATATAAACATGTAGCAGCGAACAGGTACGAAGCTCCATTATTACCGTCTCGCTTCGGCAGGCATGACAGAGTTTCTGCAAATATTTGCTGTAATATATCGACCCGAGAGAGGTCTTTTGAGGTCAAGAATTATCCGCGCGAGTAGATGCGCGTACCACGCTTTTGAGACTTTTCGCCAGAACACAGCAGAGGTAAACGGACTGAGTGCGGTTTCACGCCGACAGACGGCTATGAATTGGGTGTGTCCAGCATCAGGTTGTATTTCTAATGAGTTTTCATCGCGAAAAGCCTTGCTGAATCATGTACGGATTATTCATCGTTTGTGCAACTCCTTCAACTGCAGGATGGACGACACCGCCAGCGTAAACGAGAACAAAACGACCTTGTTGTGGAAACATCGAGTGAAAGGTACAGCAATCCTCGGATGTCATCATGCAATGTAAGCATTTTCAAATCCTTCGTTGTTCAAAGTACATTAATATTTCCTGTATAACGGGTGAGAGGGGAATATTGAGGATATTGATATTGAGCACAAGAGAATAGCTTATTTTGAAACAACAGTAATAATAACTGAAATCAATTTAAGCATTTCAAATACTTTACTTGGCACTTCTCCGAAATCTCAAATCAGATCGCATGCGGCATAGTATGACCTCCGGGGCATGTGTTGGTGACATGGGCTATAACGTACAGTGTGACGCGAATGTTTCAACGCAGGGGTTCCAAACTTTTTATAGTCCCGATCTCAAACTTTTATTGGAAAATGTTCCCAACCCGCCTCCGCGGACTATTAAAGAAAGTGGTCAGCACCTTTGCCCAAATCTACTCTTGGCCTATGCGAGAGTCTATCGACTGTGCGCGCAGTATTAACAATTACGCAATTATAAACTCGTCAAAATTTGACGATGAAAATACCTTTGACCATCTCTGATTAGAAAATATATTTTTTCTTGTAGATTCCAACCGTAAACCCTACGGAGGATGTGCGTAGCATCGAAGAACAGCAAAATGAAATGAGGACTGAGTGGAAAAGAAGCCGAAACGCTGATAAAGTCACAATCTTGGATAGGATGAAAAGGACCTTTGAAGCTCGTCGAGATATCGTTATCAAAGGGACATCAACAAAGAGTCTGTTGTTGTCGTACCCAGTTTTGGCAGATGCTCATTGGGTAGGTATAACGTAGTGGTTTCAAGCACGACTTATAAGCCCTGTGTGCATATATATGAAACGCACAAGAATGAATTACACTAAATGCTATGATATATATTTTATATATTTTTCGTAGGTGTATAATATTCTCTATGTATTGGTAGAACATGTACATAGTTAAGACCAGTACGTCACCGGACTTGCACGTCAATTTAAACTACTACTGAAATTGAAGGCCCCTGCAGCAAAGTTATACTATACTAACCACCCGTGGCATGGTATGCTATGATGTCAATATTTCCCACTGCTCAGATTTTCGAAGAAATGAAAATGATTTGTCAGAAGCAAGACTGTACCGACGATACTTACTCTGTCGACCTGACGTCAAAGATTTTGGAGAAGAGTTGGAGCTCAGCATCAAGATTCATACTAGCGCAGAATATTCCTTTGGAAATCACGAAGTTAATGCGTAAGTAATGTATGCTTTAATGTTTTTATCCTTTCAGCTGTTGCCCAACACAGGAGCAATGAGCATGCGACACAATGAAAAACCACAGATCAGCATGCCACACTTTGGCATGTGGTTTCACAACTCAAAAACTCACCTATCCCCTAACATAATCCTGAAATTAACCCTTGTATATATCTTAACCACAAACCTATTCCAAACTAGATCTTCATTCTTAACCTTACCCAGTCGTAAAGCCAAATTTCACCCACATTCTCAAGTGTCGCATGCCCTATTGTCGTACGCTCATTGCGTAGGGCTAAGCAAAATCGAGTGCGTGATGGATTCAATTCTAACTCATGTATCTGGCTTCCAGTCGAATATTCGAGTATCACGATGGTATTTTTCCAGCCGTACATATTTAATTGCAATTTGTGGTGATGCTGTGGGTTGATCATGACTTCAGAAATATGATATTTCTAGTATTGTGGCTTATACGACCAATCGTGATTTCACGGTTTCCGCAGTGGAAAATACTATCTGAACTATACGTCTCTTTGATAAATTTACTAGCAGTCAAAAGGAGCATATAATTACAATACTCGAAACAATCGTTTTTCACTACAATTTATACTGGATTCCTATTCGAGTACTCGAATTATTGTGCCCTACGCATGTGTCAACGTACCCCCTTTACTTGATAAACCGCAAAAGTTCCAACTTTCGCTGACTACGTTATTTGTTATTTCGGGAATCATTTTCTGTCCTTTAAGTGCTTCATCTGAGTTGGCACTTCGTTTTCAGGTACTCAAAAACTGGACTGGATGTTGTACATCCCAACCATCTTCAAAGAGAAGTATGACAACTTCCTGATTGTGGACAAGGTGTGTTGATCATCGGTATTTCTCAAACTGCAGCTAAACATTTCTACCCATTCATTACATAATTTTGGACATTTAAAATGGCCTCTGTCAGTATTGTTTTCACAGTTCGTACTTAATTTAATTTGAGACGATATGATATGACCACATGATGTATCTTGTAGAATATTTATATGTGCTCGTGTTGATCTACACCAGGGGCGGGCAACTTCTCCAGTCAGCGGGCCGGATGTAGGAAAATTAAGTACTTGGCGGGCCGGATAGCTGAATCGATACATTATTAGCCCATTTATCCTCATATACAAAGAATAAATCGCATGTAATGAATGTATTGTAACGACAGCTATGTCATTTCAAAGCCATTTCTCGCCGAAGTTGACGAAGACAATGTGGATTTGAGAACATCATTGTCATACAGGCGCCGCCATATCTGCTTCTGTCTGATCGATCAACACATGGTGCAATCCTTAATTAAGATTTCAAGGCGTTCGATAAGCCCGGTACCACAAATTTACCAAGATATCAATCCATTTTGGTTGAGTACATCGTAAATGCCGATAATGAAAGTCTTCTCGCTTCTACGAACTTACGCGTAAGCTCTCCTGTGGCACGCATTCCTGGTAATGGTTTTCTCGGTATTGACCCGACACCGGCCGGCGGGCCACATTATCAACTAAGACGGGAAACTGTCCGCGGGCCGGACAAAATCGCCTCGCGGGCCGTATGTTGCCCGCCCCTGATCTACGTCTATTGTTTTCCAACTTATTTTCACTGAACAACCCCGCATCAAGCTTGATATTTCCCTATGCCTTCTAAAAAAGCAAAGTCATGAGTAATCTGGTAAATTTACTTTTCCAGAGTACCTAAGTAGCAGTCAACTTACAGTCAACTTGTATTCCTTACTGATGCGTTTTTCGTGTTTAACAGTTTTAACTGATGAATACTGTGTGCTCTGGCATAATTAAATGAAAATGAAATGGAATGTACTTTGACGATGCATTGCTATGCATATTCAATAAGAAGTTCAATGGGTTGTAATTAATTAATTAAATATAATTTACATAATGTTCCAGCTTCTGCCTACCCGCCCACATTATAAAGCACTGATCCACAAACCTCACACTCTTTTAAACTATTCCATGGATACTGGATATTAGTAACGTTTATATTTCGTAGGAACCGAAGAATGTCTATCCGACCATCGCATTCAATTCTGAGACGGAAAAGTGGACGATTCATTTCGATGGAGAAGTTGTGAAAGGTTTATTTGGTTTTCACCATGCTCTAGCATGCCTGATAGCTATTTATTGGGTTTTCAATGTGAAGTTTGCTCCTTCATCATCAAACTCCTTGAACTTTGTCGCAACTTTTCTCGCCAAGCTTCCAAACGTCAAACCAACTAATGCTGTTCGCAACAAGATAAACATGACACTCAATAATTAATTGTCATATTATGATTTGTGGCGGTCCTGTTTTTGCCCTCTTTGATGACTGCCAGCAGTAATATCTTGTGTTGTGACGCTTAGCATTGGTTTTTTAATTAATCGATGCTAGTCCTTGTCGATATCAATTCGCAATATATTTGTAATGGTCGTGGCCCAGAATTTGGTCTTTTGATTATATTTTTGGATTGCTTAACGTATTGGCAACCAACTGGCCTAAACCTTATAAGCACCATTGTTCAATTGTTGGCACCAGCACAACTTGAACAACAAACATATATTGTTTGTTTACCTGTAATAATTACGCATCATTAGGAATTTGTGACACTGCAGGTTTGCAATATTGTTGATTGTACTTTTATGGAACATTGCTTTATTTGCTGCTAATACACACTGTTCTTTAATCTGCAGACTGACTACAGATTTGGTGTGTTTAAGGTGAAAGGTCAATGACAATTATATGTCAGGCTCGGTTTCTTGCAATCCTAGTCAGTCAGCACAGTTGGAATTTGGCTGAGGTGAAAGGTCAATGAAAATATAGGTGAAAGGTCAATGAAAATTATCAATTAGACTCGGTTTTTTCCAATCCGAGTCATGGAAAACTCGGGATTTACCTACTTTAATGAGGTCGGAAAGTAGTTTCCCGAGTCAAAAGTCGGGGAATTTTGAACCTAACCTAATGTCAGGATTTACCGAGGATATTTTTTACAGTGTACTTATTGAAATTGTACAGGATCTGTAGGATTGGTGTGGTCAGCGATATGGTTACTAATCATCTATGAGTCTCCGAATGAACATCCGGCGATTCAGCCGGATGAGAAACAATTGATCGAAACTTCCATCGGACAGGAAGTAGGAACACTTTTCCTCCCGTAAGTAGTGGATATGGAACGAAAATTCACTTCTTTAAAAGATAGACACCGATCGAACACATCACGTGCGATGGATTAGAATCTTCAAATCTCCGCGAGTATGGGGCATCATCGTCGCATCGCTTCTAGAACACATGCCATGTTATCTACCTCTGTTGCTACCGACATACATACAGAGTGTCTTTCATCTGGGTGTAAAAGAGGTTGGTGTAGATCGTAGATCGCTTATATCCATCAAATGGTTCTGCCAGGGGGTAATCCACTCCACACGTCACCTCAAGTTACCTGCTACACTAATTGAAGCTTGCTTCCTCTCACACATACAAAAGTGACCACTCTTAATCGACCGTGTTCGATGCTCGACATTTCGAGCGATACCAACCGCCGATACGGGAGAAGCTTATCAGTGAATGTCCATTGGGTCGTTAAATGGTCGAACATGTCATGAAGTTTACTATCACCCAGTGGCTATAGTCATCTTCCTATAATATCGGTTAATCTCGTTGTCCAAGGCGGTAGCTATGTTATCATATTTCCTGCAATATTATCATTACACAAGGCATAAATGTGTATGAAAGTACCTAACGCTGAGAATCGATCAATAATAATGGTGAACAATCCGAACATGTCTTCCGACGTTTCTTGCAGCATCGCATGAGAAATTGAGCATCGATAATAAGATCGTGTCGATATTTCTCTCAGCGTGCTAATCACAGCTATTGTCTTACATCAAGGGCCGGCACATTATAACATATTGCCAGGGCTTGGTTGCTGATCACTTCAATTGTCTTAATGTTGTGTTTAGGAGTTAAAATATACCTCCATTCCAAATTCGATCACTGATAGCACTTGTAAACCATAGCTTCATCAATACATCCTTACTCTCAGTTAGAGCCTGCAATCATTTTCCACTGGATTAGGCGTTTTGAACATTTGAATATAACGTATAATAGCCTACATACATGCGATAGGTCGGCCTCACCTGGTCAAGGAGCATTCGGCATGTCATTTCTAGATATAATACCACAGCAAAACTCTTCTCTTTCGTCGCCATATATTCTCATTTCCAATCACGTTAAAATAATGTAAGCCTACCCATCTAGTACAAACAGCAATTAAAAATGGATTATCAAATTGTACAGTCGACAACATTTGCTCACTTTTGATGTGATATTCAGTGTTTATATCACAGAACACAATATTGCGGTATAACCTTTATAGCCAAATAAAATGAGGTTGCTATTTAGTTTGCAATACCTACCAGGGCTGTGGCGTCGGAGTCTGAGTCGGTGGAGTCTGAGTCTGAGTCGGAGTCGGTGGAGTCTGAGTCGGATTCGGAGTCTGGGTAATTTTCGCTTGATGGAGACGGATTCGGAGTCGTGAAAACTATAATAGCTGGAGTCGGAGTCGTGGGAAAAATACTGACTCGAGTCGGAGTCGGAGTTTGTGAGAATGACCCTGACTCCGACTCCGACTCCAACTTATCTATCATGAAAACATTTGCTTTCAAAGAATTTTCAATATAATTTTTATGCACCACTAATCACTGTTATTAATAACCATACAGATCAGGTGCAGCCAGCCCGTGGCACGCAGGCCAAATTTGGCGCACGATAAGGTTAGGTGTGGCCTGCGAGGTAATTCTCGAAATTATTTATGACATCAGGTACAATAGCAAGGCCAACCAAAATTTTATTTAACATAACTGCGAAATTTGATGATGAATAAAACAACAGTTCTGACGCATTGACGTATCCAGAGGCCAGCCACATTTATCCCAGATCTTCGTATATGACCATAAAGTAGAATATTTCATAGCAGATTTATTTGACTTCAAATTTTTCTCGGTACTTCGCATGGTTCGTTGTCACTAGATTTCTTGCATTCAGTATTTGATCCCCCTTCTGAAAATTATAAATACATATTATTCACAGAATTGAGTCTAGCTATATTCGCAATTAGGAGATAACGTGTCGTCCAACATGCGGCTTCGCTTGTGCACTCGCAACGAAATCGTCGACAAAACATTTGCACAAAATGATAGAGGCATGATCGCTGATAGCCTACCGTCGATTTTGCTATGTCTAAACTTCTAATAATCTTATCCTTGTTTAACGAACCCAGTGGTATACAGATGCGACCCCAGATGTATGTCAGCAACATAGGCTATTTATTGATATAATTCAGTCATTATCTTGTGCCTGATTGCGCACTGCACAGTTGCATGACATATTGTTATCAATTTTAGAGCGTATTAATATAAGTCTTGTTTGCAATGTTAGCTAATTCGGTTCGCTCCTATCGGACGACTAAAAAAAGGTTATCAACATTCCAGTTGCCCGCGCAATGATTCGTAAATCCCATGTGTCCCTTTGGCCGAAAAATACATTACTTGCAAATTACAACTCAGTTGGACAGGAGAAGAAAATCGCAATATGCGTTTTCGCGATGCAGTCAAAATTGACGCTATATCTGGAAATGTACCAGGATACTGTGACAGAGCAAAGGCATCATCTGGTTTTGTGAAATTGTAAAAATGATGTAAATTTGACCAAACGATGCTTCCCACTTGACAAAATTAAAAATATTTGTAGTGTAGCTTAGCTGTTTGGGTCTAACAAATGATTAAGAAAGACTGCGAGTCCCAATCTTTGAATACTTGATTAAGTACATATAGACTAGACATAGGCTATGGTCTTTGACGACTTAACTAAATTCCATTTATAACCAATGTCTATTAGTAGTAAGAGTGTGTGTGCTTGTAATCAGTATAGTGTGAAATGACAAAATTAGTAGGTTGAATCTCTTTATAAGTTGCTGACTCATACACAAGAGCTACACTTGGATTGTTTATCTACATTTTTAATATACAGGATTGGATATCTGCCATATTCGAATGATTCATACATTTCAGGATATTAGAGAGTCCATGTTATAAAAACTTCAAAAAGGAAGGATGTTTAGCAAATCTTTCTTTCATGTTAATTGCATACTGGATAATTCGAGCTGCGCCACAATGAAACAATTTACCGCCACCGTTAATCCTATGTTTGCATATGTTTAATGGTTGTATGATAGTCATTCAACCGACAATATGGCATATAATTTTCGAAGTAAACTGGTAATAATGCTGGAGTCGGAGTCGTAGTCGGAGACGGTACGTTTAAAGACTCAGGAGTCGGAGTCGGAGCCGGAGTCGGTATATTCAATATGTGTGGAGTCAGAGTCGGAGCCAGAGTCGGTGATAAAATTTACCGACTCCACAGCCCTGATACCTACATCCACCGTTCCTAATAATGCTCTCTAGGAATTCCTTAATCTTGGTCGACACTTCTAATCCCGCTCCGTGTACCGGCTCCCTGGCATTTAGCCCTGCCGCATGCCTGATAGGCCTTTGAAGTTGTGAGTTCGAATCTTGTAATAAGTGGACCGGATGCGGTTTTTGTCGATATCAAACAATTGCTATTTATAGGCTACATATAGTCTACGCGGGGAATCTCTGGGCGATGTGTTGAATATTTACATTACCTTTCAGAGCAGCTCGTTGGGTGGAATACCACTGTTAACACAGGCGGTGGCGTATTTCGCTCTCGGGTGGATCGTTCAATGGATCATTGGCAAGGGTTACCGAACCAGCACGGTCCGAAAAATCGTTTATTTCACAGGTAATCACCATGTTTCTATCATACACTTGTTAACAAATATTTGCCGACTTGACCAACCTTTGTACTACGTTGTCCTATAAATCATAAAATCGACCTCCCTGATACTTGGTTGCAAAGCATGCTCATTGTTTGTATATTGTATTACGTTGTTTCGGATCGCCCTCAAGACTGTCCATTAGGGCTCTTCAAATATGACTTTTTTCTCAAATCGTTCTGTCTACTTGACAAAATTGTTAGGTTACCTAATTTAAGCCTACAGACCAATTGTGATTCAATTCCAACCAGTATAGCCGCATTGCTACAGGATAAGAAAGTTTCTAATATTATATGAAAATAAATATTAAAAATTTTGAAAACTTTCTGTTCACCCCACGAAAGTGTTAGGTGTTCTATAGAAACGGTGTTCGCCAAATTTGGTTCAATTTCAACAAGTGGAAGCGGAGTTATTGCCGTCGAAAAATTTGGATTATGAATAAAATAGTATTTACGGTGACCAATTCTTCAATTACAATAAATAGAAACTTTCTTCTCCTGTAGCAATGAGGCTACTGGTTGGAATTGAAACAAATTTGGTGTGCAGGCTTAAATTGGGTAACGTAACAATTTTATCAAGTAGCCAGTACGATTTGGGAAATAGGTATTTTTAAAGAGCCCTACTGTCCCCATTCAATAGATTCTATTGAGAACCAACGTGAATGTGTTACTGCCGCATTGGTCATATTAACTCACCCGTACGCATTGATAAAGGATATATCCCTAAACATCACATACAATAATTCTTCTGCAACACTTGCAAGAGGTTCTGGAGTCGGTCGCGGTCGGAACTTATAACCCAGCAACAACGGCCCGTTAGCGCTACAGCGGTGGAGGTTACTACACCAATCGTTACCCAATATCATCGAGAGAATTATTATCACTGATCTAATCACGTTGGATGCTTTCGAGAAGCTAATTGGACTCGACACAATTGGACTCGACACAATGGCTGTCAACGTGATATCTAAGTTGCACGTGACACTTACGCCGCATTGAACTGCGCAAATCTCTGACACTTTGTTAGCATCCTGCAGACTTCTATTTTATGTCGAGTTATTTCCAGGGAATCTTATATCGGCGATGGCTCTCGTGTTAGTCACGCGAGTTACTGAAAGCGTTGCAGCAACTATGCTGTTATTCAGTGTACAAGGTATGAAATACCCTACCTCAGTCAGTTTATATAAAGGAAATGCAAAATTATCCCAGAATTTTCGACTTCAAAGGAAACAGACCCCAAAAGGGATACGAGGTGTATCGATCCCACTTTTATGCACTGTGGTTAAAATCTGTCACGTACATCCATATTTTACACTTGCGGCGTAATTTCACCAAAATGTTTTCAAGATGTGGACGCAGAATGTAAAAAAGTTAATTTCAGACTACCATTACCGCGAATACGCTTATTATTTGTATGTATTATTATTTTGCGTGTATATTCGAGTCTACCAACTATAGGGGCGGCGTCGACCGTCACTGCAACTGGAATCAAGGCGTCTGTAATCGACATGGCTCCGGGTTTCTCTGGAGTTTTATTCGCCATCATGAACTCTGCCGGTTCAATGATGGGGTTCATAACGCCTCAATATGCAGGAATTCTAAGAGAAGCGAACGTAAGTCAACGCATCTAGAACAAGTTATCCAATCCGTCACGCACCGCGGTTTTAAGTGGCCCGCGATGTAATCTTCCGAAATTACTTTTTTATAAACTTATCCCGCTTCAAACTTTCCGTGAAATTAACATTTGATACATATCGCATTTTCAATTGAGTTTTGTCGAGATGCTTACCTCACTATCGTATCAAGAGTCAGTCAGCCAAAACATTTCATTGAGATATATCTGATATCAAAGACTAACTTAAAACGCAATTAGCAGTGAATTCGTCAGGAAATTACAACTTATACACACCACATTCGGCGATGTCAAAACGTTCGGTGAAAGATTAACGCGAAGACGAACAGCAAAAATTCGTTCATACTTCTTCAAGCTAGAAATCCATAGAAATACTCAATAAAATAATAAAATTCAGAAAAGACTCAGAACAATTTGTAAAGTGGTGATTTTGGGACCTGTAAGTCTAACTGTGGAAATAGAAAATTGTTTACAATTTTACCAATTACTGGAGTAAATAATTTAAATCAGTGGAATATTGAGACCAAGCGTCGCAGACATCTGTCTGTCAATTTCCTGATTGTCCCTGATTGGCCAAAATCTTCTTTATTGATATGTCTTGTCATCGAAATGGTCGGCACCGATTACACCCGATTGCTCCTCTATCTGAAATCGCGAGCGTCACGTATGTTTCTTTGAATTGCGTTGCGTACAACTGGCTGTATTCACCTTTTTTATTTCCTACATGCCCGTAAACCGTAGCATACTAACAATAAAAATACAAATCGTTCTGTGAGCCTCGGGTCTCGAGATGCCGATAAACTCAGATTTGGTTCACGGTCTAAAAATTTTAGGAACCACCGACTTATCGGTATGATCATTTTTCAGAGCGTCGAACCGACGAAGGCTTGGGAAGAGTTATTCCTGACCGGAGCTGCATTTTACATAGTTGCTTCCGTTTGCTTTGTGGCGTTTGGTCCCATCGGAGTGGAACCGTGGGCACAAAAGGAAAACGAAGAAGATGAAGAGACACCAATATTACCGCCATAATTCCAGTAACTTCAAAACAATCATCACCTAACAAACACACTGAAGGAGAGTAACAATTAAAATAGTTGGAGGTACTGAAGCCTCTCCTATATAGATTAAAAATATATCTGTGATATCATCTGTGTATGTATGTGGAGGTGGGGTGCATCTCGGAAACTGAGGCCTTTTGCACCATGCCTGTACAGTGTACAGTATACAATGTACATTCATGAAAATATATCAAAATTCGAAAAGAAGATCTGGGTCGGTGAGCAGATGCTGTTCAAAACACCAATTTCAAATTTTATCTGGCATGAAAATCATAATGTTCGGTTACCTAAAATTAACCTACAAACAGTATCAGGTTCTTTTCCAACCAGTGGAAGCAGAATTATAAAAATTTGAAATTGCAACCATTTTTTCGACTATAGTTGTAGTTAGGGTGACAAACAACGAAAGTTTACCTCGTCAAAACATCGTGCTTCAGCCATATCTGAAGGAAGAGAGATGCTGTTTCGACGCCTTTTCATGTTGTGCTTGTGCCAGTGTTGGGATGACTCGAGTCAACTTTTTAGTACGACTTGACTTGACTGGAGTCTCTTTGCAAAAATGACTTGACTTGACTTGACTCGGCTCCATAGAAATATGGATTGACTCGTGCCTCGGAGCAAAATTTACGAGTCAATTTCAAGTCATCACGTAAACCAGTAAACGGTGTCGATTAAATCAGCCTATCTTACGTATGTTCGGATTGCTCGCGATATGCTGGTGTCACTTGTAAGAGCAACTGATTGCACACTGATTGCACCTTTTCACTGATTCTCTATTTTACACCACAAATTAATGGACCCCAAACGAAACGACCGCAGCTTACGTTGTCGTAGTAGTAGTAGAATAATCCAATAACAGTGTATCTTGTTTCTTAGACTGCGCAATGCTCACATTTACCAACCCTCTTGTGTAATTTAAATCGAACGAATATAGTTAATGCGTTTATATTCTCACGGATGTGTAGATGGGTAGTGTATTATACCATATCAATTTGTTGCATATTCTCGATACTTCGCATTAGATCCACTATGTTGGCTGATAATAACATACTGTAGCATTTAGCTATACATATGCTCACATATTGTAATAGCAGTTCTATATGTGCGTGAGCGATACAACGCCTTTTTGCACGTATATTTTACTTTATATTCGTTATTTGATTCAAGATAAATGGCCAGCAAACCAAGCAAAATGTGATGACTTTGCATCATCACTCATAGGCCTACTTCGAAAATTCAGTTTGACTTGAATCGTGACTTTACTCGACTCGAGTCACCTCCAAAAAAACGAGTGACTTGACTTGACTCGAGTCACCTTCGGAAATCGATTGACTTGACTTGACTCGAGTAAAAATTTGTGATGACTCGAGATGACTCGTGACTCGAAGGTAGTGACTTGATCCCAACACTGGCTTGTGCTGGGGCATTTGCCAATAGAGGAAACAATTGAGAGGCCGATTAGTTGGAAAGATTTCACAAGACCATAACGATGTTTACCAACATAACCCTCATGAAATTAGGACGTCGGCTGCACTGTTAAAAATCTGGTAGATTTACTGGGAAATCTCTGTAAATTTTGCCACGAATTACCGGTCGCAGCCAATTACTGTGCGTAGCTTGTAATTTTACATTTTGATATGTAATATTACCTTAATATAGCTGTAAAGTAAGTTACCAGAATTTCTTCGCAAAATTACTGACAGTTACTCGTTACTGCAGTTTACCGGGCTGTTGGCAAAATTGATTAGCTTCAAAATCGCTGCAGCCAATGTATACGTAGAACCAGAGGTGGTCAAAGTAGTCAAGAAAGCTACTCAAGTAGAAGTAAAAGTAGCGACGAAAAAATCTACTCAAGTACGAGTAGAAGTACTTTTTCCATAAGCAACCTAAAACTACTTGAAGTAGAAGTAGAATTGACTGACTTTAAATCTACTCAAGTAAGTAAGTAGTTGTGAAAACGATCGTAATTCGTTCACATGGATTGTCAAAAGGTGCAAATTGATCAATGTGAAAGGTGCCGAGCTTGATTCATATTAATGTATACCAGGAGGTATTCAATTTTCGACAGCATATGCATACGTCCGCATCATGGGATAAAAATGATAGTATTGATATGGAAATGCGATACTAATCCTGTTTAATCGAACAGCCCGTTTTAGAAAATATCATGGTATGGCGCCCTCCCCCATATTATAAGGCCCGTGGTGCAGTTGAAGAGGAATAAGGAGAAGTTGTATAGGAAACGGTGTGAGCACTTTGCGCGATTATAAAACGTGAATAATAAATATGGTGGATCGTGAAAATGCCATATTGTGTTGCTTTATTTCCGGAAATTAAAGACATTACTACACTTGCTTTTATACTTCATCATGTATCTTATCGAGACAAAAGAACTGATATTATTAGAGATCAAAGTATATGATACTGGGAATTGAAAGTGAAATGTAAATACTACTTCTAAAAGCGGAATATGTATTTCATATCTAAAGACAGAAAGTTTCAAAGGTGGTATGCTAAAAAAGCTCTAAAACTAAAAAAAGTCTGAGTTCACTTTTCTAGATTATGACACGCCATGGACTGCTAGATTACGATATGATAAGTAAATGCTAGATTGCGAAACATCAGTTTCAAACGTTATGATGAACCATATATACTGTGGTGAAATATTCCATATGGGCAAAGGGCGACAATGCGGTGTGAACGGAACCACGCCAACCCGCTACCCAAATTATATTCACCGACATTTTCGTGTAATCATATTGGCTACTCCGTATCCACTGAGCGCGAAGCGCGACGAAAATTCTGGGCTTTACTCAACTTTTATGAAAAATAAATGTTGATACTCCGTCAAAACAGTCCCGAAATTCCTCAGGCTATCTTCCTGGAGGAAGGATTAAACTACTTCTACTTGACAAACTGAAAATAGCGAAAAGTAAGTAAGTAGATCACAAAAAATTACGAAGTAGAAGTAGAAGTAGCGAAATTCAGACCTACTTGAGTAAGTACCAGAAGTAGATGTAAACTACTTGAGTACTTCGAAAAAGTAGAAGTACTTCGTTACTGACCACCTCTGCGTAGAACTGAATGTTACTGATATATCATTCTAGAGGCAATTTGACCTGATTGAACCTCGTTTTCGGGACTGGGGTCTGTCATACCGAAATTGTTGGCCCTAGTATCAATTTAAGCTTAGTAGGGTACAAGAAATAACTGACAATCGTAGCTAATGTGGTACACCGTAGCCATATTATATTATAAGGCAATGGCTGTACGGCCAGGGCCAGTCTCGCTGGTTACATTCGTTGTCACGGATAAGACTGATAAGTTAGAAAATTAGTTCAGGATGTATATTATTGCTCGGGGAAACTAGAAATATCAGCACCGCATGCTCAGCTGACCATTTGTTAATGGCGGCAAGGCGACCTGTAATAGGTTACATTTGGTGACTGGTTTTTCTGAGATTCGTAGTAAACAACCAACGCACAACTGTGACATCACAAGCAGCGTCTGGTTAAGTAAGTACAGTAAGTAGTGAACAACACATGGAATAAATATCAATTTATACGAAATTAGATGAAAAAAGGGATTATATGCAATGATAAATGTTTCTGTATGGAAAAAACGACCCAGATCAAACATTATAACGTGGCCAGTAAATATTATTGGTGTCATGTGTCAGCGGATGAATACCATTTATTTTGAAATCGTTCGAGTGTCGTCTGGCTCTGGCCATTAGTGAGATTTGAGCAAAGGGTGGAGCGAAGCTTGTTGTGCTTGAAGAAAGTGGACACGATCGTTGAAGATTCCTAGGAATGCTGAATGGAATACGCATCTTAAAAGGTAATACAGTACTACATAGTATTTGTTACCGTGAATATCTGACTCTGCACACCAGCCCTTGATGACTTAGATTTCATGATTGATATATTTCATTCGCCGCATTCTCTGCTCTATTTTGGGATATTTGTCGACTTATATAGTGACCACATACTTCGCCGCGGAGGAGTTGAAACTGTTGGCTTGGTCATGTCATTTTCGGGCCGTAGCATATAGAGATGTTTTCATCCACTGCTGGATTTGTTTGCCACACATGCCACCTTAAATTAGGAACCTTTTGCTTCAATACAGAGATAAAGTAAGTCATGAATCTCTGCTATGTCATGTAAAAGGCGGAGCCGCCATCACCCAATGTGCCAGTACCGGTACTTCAAAACATGTTATATTTTTGTTAGCCTAGTTGTCTTAGTCTTTATAATGTCATGTCCACTGTCCAGTTTAGGAACTTTGCTTTATATAGCGACTTACGCATTAATTCTTTTTAGTGGAACTGCAAGATACTAGTTACACAGAAGGAATGAGAACGAGAAAAAGAAACAATTGGAAGTTTGGCCGGTGGTGGAATTAAATCACGTTTTCTTGAGACCACTCGTGTTACTGCATGTCTCCTAAAGAAGAATTAGACCTCCAGCAGCAATATTTTTCCATCGATAACCACTTCATCGTGATATCATGAATCAATATACAGTTTGTTCCAATGTCATTTTGAGTATGTGAAGAAAATGTTGCGATATTTTTGCATCGGGTTGCTTTGCGATAGGTATGGATGTACGTGAATTTACAAGCTGGTATGTAATCCTGATTTACAGGGACAGCATGTAGGTAGGTAGGCGGTTAAATGACAGTCTCGATCGCAAATGTATAGGAGAACATGTAGATTGGATATACCGGAGGTGACTGTAACATTACAGTCTTGCGTGCAAAGTGAGATTACCGGACGAGTGTAAGCTAAATTTACATTGACTAACGGTAATGTTAGATTACCACGAAATGTCTGGCTACCGTGCTTCCAAACATTTCGCGGTAAATCGAGGTTTTTATTTTTTACAGTGTGGATTCCTCGTAGGGTAGAGTGGGGTAAAATGCCCCTGTGAGGTAAGACGCCCACCATCGCTATTACCAAACAAAGTGATTGTTGAATGAGTCACAATAGCCTAAAGTATGCCTAATGGTCAGACGGAGCTGTCACCTTAATTTCTGAAGTTGAAAGAGGACTTGGTGAGTTTTACGATAATATATTACTTTTTGACTTGTTTCTTACAAAAATAACCGTAATATAACTGGATGAAACGTAACTATTGAGGTCGCCGAATGAATATTTCTCATCTTATTTAGGATCCTACTATGTTCGATGTGATTTAAGTGTAATTTCATCGTCAGATACACAAAATTACCACCTTGTTAGTGTTTCGAAAGTAATGGCGGCCTCGTGGCTAAAACGCCCACCCTATACGCGGGGTAAAACGCCGCTAGTGGGCGTTTTACCCCTTGATGTGATTCGCATTCGTATCATTACTCAGGAGATCAAAATCATGGTATTTGATAAGGAATTTCCAATAATATCCAATACAGTACTGGTAGGTTTTTTTTAAACGGTTATGGTCTGTAAATTAATCACTCTTTTTTAAATGGCATGCAAAGACGCGAGATGAGTGTGAAACTCAAACAGGAACTCTGGGGAGTTTGATCAAGAATCAACTAAATGTGTTCACTAATCAGTCTAATCAAAACACTACAATTATTATTTACCTGCAGAACAAAAACATGGTGAGGACTTATAAAAGGAAAACATCCAGGGCGTCATACTCTGATGAAAACTTGCGCAAAGCTATGGACGCCGTGCAAGGAGGCGCGGCGTTGAAGACAACGGCAATATATTACGGGATACCTCCTAGAACGCTCCGTCGACATACGAATAAAGAAGTATCGAACCCGGGTTCTATTTCACTGGGGAGGTTTAAACCAGACATAAATCTTCAATATGAAAGTGAAATAGTATCGAAGATTAAGGACATGGAAAAGGCCTTATTTGGCTTAACAACGAACGACGTACGCCGGTTGGCTTATGACTTTGCCACAAAGATGGGAATGAAACATCGGTTTAATGACGACGTTAACATGGCTGGCAAAGACTGGCTACGTGGTTTCTTATCACGTCATCAAGAATTATCAATTCGAAAGCCGGAAGCTACCAGTATAGCACGGGCAGTGGGATTTAATAAGCCTCAAGTGGAAAAGTTTTACACGGCTTATCGGGGCGTTTTAAACTCACACTGTTACGTGCCAACTCGTATTTGGAATATGGACGAAACCGGAATTACCAATGTCCAAAAGCCTGACAACATCATTACGACGAAAGGTGCACGGGAAGTTGGGAAAATGACGAGCGGGGAAAGAGGGAAAACGGTCACGATAATTTGCGCAACGAATGCGGCGGGAGCATATACATACCCCCTATGATTATATTTCCAAGAAAACGAATGGCGGACGGGCTAATGAGAAATGCACCCATTGGATCAATTGGCCACTGCACTGCAAACGGCTGGACCGATGAAGGAAGTTTCTTAGTTTGGCTAAAACATTTCGTTTCAATTGCAAAACCCACAGTTGATGAAAAACATTTAATCATCTTGGATGGTCATCATAGCCATAAAACCCTTGCTGCAATCGACTATGCCCGTTCGAACGGAATCGAACTTTTGACGTTACCACCTCACTGCACCCACAAAATGCAACCACTCGATAAAGCGTTTTTTAAATCTTTAAAATCTAGTTATAATTCATCGGTGGACAATTGGATGGTAACAAATCCAGGAAAGAGGGTCCAATTTTTTGATATGGCCGAGATTTTTGCTGTTGCTTACAACAGATGTGCTACGGTAGAGAAATCCGTCAATAGCTTCAGGGCCTGTGGACTTTGGCCATTCAATAAAGATATATTCTCGGACGAAGACTTCATCGCGTCCGAAATGACCGATGAGCCAGACCCACATGCCGGAAATACTGACAACTGTCAAGATAATTCCTTCACTACCGACCCAAGTATAGTTGAGGTGGGAGGAACCACCAATAACACGGATTGTGAGGTAGTTAAATCAACTTCCATGGCTTCGACTTCAAAACATTCAGAGGCAAGGGAAGCTATAGACGAGTTATGTTCGCCGGTTAAATCAGCCACAAAACGAAAAAGATCCAGGAAAGCAGAAAACTCAGAAGTGCGTACGTCATCACCTTATAAAAACGCTCTGCAAAAAAAAAATTAAAGCACCGAAGCCGGTTACAAAGAGATCGAAAAAGGAGAAGGTGCCTAAGGATAAATGTCCACCCAAAAACAAAAGAGATGACGAAGAATGGCCTTGCTTGATTTGCGTTGAGCCATTCCGTAATAGTAGGCCCGGGGAAAAATGGATTCAGTGTCTGATTTGCCATTTATGGGCACATCAAGAATGTACGCTTGGAGATCGCCATTTCATTTGTCAAAATTGTGATTCTGAGGACGACGACCTTTCTGACTGACTTTAACACAATATTTGCCTTTGGCACGTCTGATTTTAGATTTTCGTTCATTAGCTTGTTTTTTGTTCATTACATGCTTGAGTTGCAACATTTGTACAGGATTCAATTTATAGTGGGCTAGTAAGCATGTTTAATTGTATACGACTGAAAAAGAAATCCTTAACAGAGTATTAGTGGGTAAATTGTAAGACCTAGTAGGGCAAAACGCCTTCGTGTGCGTTTTGCCCCACCCATGGGGCAAAACGGCATTTTGACGAACATGGATGAATCATGATTTTACTGCTGATAAACGATACATAAGCTTTCCATACATTCATATTGGATAAGGTACGACACCTCGCGTTGATACTATGAAATTTAGACCAACTCGAATAGCACGGAGGATTTTATGGCGTTTCTCCCTTACGATAGGCGTTTTGCCCCACTCTACCCTACGCTTGAAGTCGCCGTAATGCATTTGGAGCTCATCGCGATTTCTTATTACAATATAAAGCTGTCGTCCTTTATCGTTTTCATTTTCAAACGTATCCGCAATAACGTGGGAGAATTACAGAACAGCATTGCGAAAGGTGTGACGGTTGGCCCCGACTAGTAATCGCCCTATATCTACAGCAGGTAGCGAAGGGGTGGGCAAACTTTTGAGCTCGCGGGCCGCATTCAACATCTGAATCCATTCGCGTGCCGCAGTATATAAAATTGGGATTATAAATCAAAAGGCAATATTGATATTTGATTATTATAGTGAGGACATGGAGATATTATATGTGCTTATTTAAAACAAGCCAAACATTGCTGTGATGATATGGTACATGCGTCAGAAACATATAGTGGCGAGATTTCATAGGCTGGCGAACCTCAATAACCAATTTGCCAAAACTATAGGAAAGGAAAGGACGTAGTTTATTTTTGTCCTTGATGTTTTTGCACACACATACATACACATACACATTCACACGATCTGCGCATATGCATACCATGAGTGCATGATGTGCATATGTCGCTGGACAAGGAAGTGCAGATATAGCCTTTATGGCTTTCTAAGTCATGCACCACCCCTCCATGCTATCCCAGTAATGCATGAGCGCCAAGCAGGGAAGTCATGGATACCAGTGTTACTAATCAGCCCGAGCTATTAACCCCTGTGGCTGAATTCGTGCTGTCATGTCGTAGAATCCTTTAAGATTTGATTCGTATATAGACGAGGTTGAAATACATTGCAAGGGTACTTATACCAGTGGGTAACTTCAGACCGTGGTGCACCAGACCCTTAAGGGCGATAAGCGCCACTACAACTTTTAACCATATTAATACAAGACCTCCACACTGACCACCTACAAACACCAGAACAACAATGGTCAGAAATCACAAAACAAGAAATCAAGGAGGCCCTAAAAAGCTCCCTGAACTGGAAAGCAGCTAGTCCTGACCAGATCAAAAACTTTTGGCTAAAAAAACTAACTGCAACACATAATTACCTAGCGGCGACCTACAATGAGCTTTTATCCTCAACCAACTCGCGCGAGATCCCAGCCTGGTTCACACAAGGGATCACCTATCTTATTCCAAAAAATGAAAACACCAGGGACCCCAAGAACTACAGGCCGATAACATGCCTGACAACCATGTACAAAACATTGACCAAAATCCTGGCAAAACGAAGCTACAAACACCGAGAAAACCTTCTTCCGCCTGAGCAGAAAGGATGCATGGAAGGTGCCCTTGGCTGTAAGGACCACCTGCTCCTTGACAAAACCATTCTTGAAAACTGCAAGAGGAGACACACTAACCTCAGCATGGCATGGATGGACTACAAAAAAGCTTTCGATTCAGTCCCTCACACATGGGTACTGAAAACAATGCGTATGTACAAAATGAATCCGATCATCATCAGATTTATTGAAGATTCAATGAAAAATTGCCATACCAAACTGTTGATCAAACATGACCAAGGCGAAACAGAGACCTGTACAATTCAGATACGGAATGGTATCTTTCAAGGCGACTCATTCTCACCACTTCTATTCTGCCTCAGTTTAGCTCCACTCAGTGAGTTGCTGAGAAAAAATGAAACAGGATACGTGATGAAAAAAGCAGCAAACTCTGAAGGTCAAAAGATTCATCACCTTTTGTTCATGGATGATCTGAAACTGTACGCGAAATCCGATGCAGACCTGAATAACCAAATGAAAATTGTTCATGAGTTTTCGGAAGATATAAAAATGAAATTTGGCTTGGATAAATGCTCAAAACTTACCATACGACGTGGAAGAGTCACCTGCACTGGCGACATGAACTCCAAACTGGGTGAAACCATAACAGAATTGAATGCCAAAGATCACTATAAATATCTAGGGATCTGTGAAAGCGACAACATTAAACATGCTGCAATGAAATCAAGTCTAAAAAAGGAATACATTAGCAGGCTCAAGTCAATTCTCAAAACTGAACTCAATTCCAAAAACAAAATCAATGCCATAAACAGTCTTGCAGTGCCTGTCTTGAGATATAGCTTTGGTGTGGTGAACTGGCGCAAAGATGAAATTAAAAAATTGGATACAAAGACGAGAAAATTGATGACAATGCACCACATGCATCACCCAAAATCTGATACACAAAGACTGTACATCCCCAGAAAAAAAGGTGGTCGAGGACTACAAGAAATTGAACAAACTTTCAAAACAGAAATCATCGGCTTGTCACAGTACATCAACAACAGCGAAAACATTTACTGCATACTCATTGCACAGGAAGACAAACAGCGCAAAACAAAATCTCTGAGCTATCGTCACGACAAGTACGTCAGAGAAGTCAACATGGAAACAGCTAACCTGTACACTGCTGAAAACACTGTTGCCAAACCCACAACAATAGCAAAAGCAGCACGAGTTCAGTACAAAAATGCAATGCTCAAAATGAGAGAAACGATATGGGAATCGATGCCTCTTCATGGACAGCACCTGAAGTTAACTTCACAGCCCCATGTCGACGAACTTTCATGGACCTGGCTATCCAGCTCTGGCCTGAAACCGGCAAGCGAAGGATTCATTTTCGCAGCACAAGACCAATCGCTTCCTACAAAATACTATCGCAAAAGAATTCTGAAGCAAAACACAGACGGCAAATGCAGAATGTGCCACAACCAAAATGAAACTGTAGCACATCTCATGTCCGGCTGTGGTGCACTTGCAGCTACCGAATACACATGGAGACACAATAGGATTGGTCACTACATTCATCTTGAATTATGCAAACATTTTAACATCACCACTTCGACAAAAAATTGGTACGATTACAGCCCAGCACCAGTGACAGAAAACGAACAAGTAAAAATTCTGTGGGATGTACCAGTTATAACTGACCGCGAAATCAGGAGCAACCGCCCGGATATAATCGTCAAACTAAAAAAGAAAAGAGAATGCTTATTCATTGAACTGGCTGTCCCAGCTGATCACAACCTACTGCAAAAAGAATCAGAAAAACTATAGATAACTAACCTACGGATAGATGGGCAACACGTGATTCACGGTCGAGAGCCCAGATGCCGTCAGATTTGTTGTCGCTTCATAGCATGAAGCGGCAGGTTGTTGTCCAGATTGATGTTTGGTGCAGATAGGATATAGGTAGGCTTACCATACGTCCGTTTTAAGAGGATTTGTCCTCTTTTTTGAAAGTGTCCTCGGAGGACGCCCGATTGTCCTCTTTTTTGAGATTTTGTCCTCTTTTTTGAAAATTTAGGTCAGATTTATAGCAAATTGCGAGTGATATGCCGAAAATTAGCACAGAAGTGACGGTCCGGCGGATATTTCGGTGTGAAAAACGGTGAATTTAGCTCTGAGCGAAAAGCTGATGCCTTTTTGTTTTAGTCATCCACCTGGCAATGTGGAGAGAAAAACGGTATTCTGAGCTCTGAGCAGAAGTGATGGCCTTTTTTTTTTTTTTTTTTTTTCAGTCAACCGATCACAAAGCGGGTATAATTCACCGGTTTTTGAGAGTTCTACTCCGGTTTTGCATCCTGCAAATTTCTGAAAAAGTGTCCTCTTTTTACATTTTCAAAATATGGTAAGCCTAGGATATAGGGCAATCACAACAGGTTATGTAGTGATACAGTACATAGCCACTGGCGCGGCTATCATTACATTAATATCAGGGGGATATTTCATGAGCAAAAGAAGTCATGATATTCACTCTATCATTAATTGGTTTCAATATTGACTTCGGCTGAGGTTTCCTTGAACTATTTTGGTTTGTATAATCATAGAGGTTTTGATATGTATTGATGAATAGCCTAAAGAGAAGACGTTTTCATGATTCAGGCCTAATTAAGATGGAGGAATTTGATTTCGAATTACTGACTGAGGATATCATCCATGAGTTACTGTATGTAGATATGGATGACAAATCTATTGACAGCAGCAGTACTCCGAAGTGTTCAAAAGGAAGCAGAAATTGTGGCGGTGTTACACCGGGACATGTGTCAGATGCAGGCAAGCCACATTGTGATATAACACCAGGGCAAATTATGGAGGCTCTCGATGAGAAAGTTGTTTTAACACCATTCGGGCAGGATAAAGTAAAGCAGTTCATATCGGATTATGTTACCGCCACAAATTCTGTATCGATTATCACTCTGTACCCAACAGAGTGCCTCCAG
>NW_027648770.1:0-23821 GCF_051294905.1 Botryllus schlosseri | reverse complement strand
AAGTAGGAGAACAAAATATTTATGGCTGCGCTTATCAAAAATATATTTGGTTTCCAATCATGCTACCTAATATTTGGGAGTAATGTATTATACATAATTATTGGAACATGCAGATGTAACGTCTTTGTTCCGTAAACCTTACATTATCCAAATATACATCGGTGGTATAAAGTCCCGAAGTTGCTATTAGTAATATTTCATATTTTAGGTTAACAGGGTTTGTGTATTTATTTCGTTTGACACACGATCAATGCAGATGCAGACACTGCTGACTTGCGTCACTTTCCAATATTAATAAAAGTAATTCGTCTTCAAGTTGTGTAATAATAACGAAGCAGAGAAGGACTGCGACTGATCTCTAGCAATCGGAGGGTGCATCGGTGAAAGCCTACAATTTAAGAATCTTCAACTATAGGACAGCTTCCAGTTGAATGCCATTTTGACTCTAAAATAACTGTTAGGTATTCGCCTTCATAGACGTATACCTTGAATTCAAAAGATTACGGGACTGCAAAAATCTCATCTGAAACTATAGGAAGCATATGGTACAGTAATGAAGTCGAAAGACTCTAGTTTAAGAACACCTTATGTCAAAGGTGTGAAATCCAACTAGTGTCGCGCGCCGGATTCAAACCTCTTGAACGTTCGTGGGCCGGACTAGTGAAATGATTACAAACTGTTGCCTCCAAATCCATACCATTGTTTCACTTCATTACTTTTTTATTAAGCCTATATGCATAATTGTCCATTACATTACAATACGGATCATATGGAGTGGTTCTATTCCTGCAACTCCTTTACTCGCAAGCAACATAATTCGCAAAATATTGTGATTGACTTATTGAATACACTTATAAACCACTACAACCGTGGCTTTATGGACGATATCAGTTGGCATATTTATATGCTTCCTCTCAGTGTTGCCAATTGGCGCATTTGGGAGCCAAATTTCGGAATTTCGACTCATTTTCATGTTGGTTGGCACTATAATGTTGATTTCGGCACGTTGACACTATTTTGGCTCTTTCTACTTCCTTCAACTATCACAATAAAAATTTATTAGCAGCACATTAAATCAGTATCAAGTGCTGTTTACTCGTGCACTTAAGTCAGTATTTGATGTTAGAAATAGAGAAATAAGGAATTATAGTAGGCATATTGGTGTCTTGCGTCCTATGAATCGCTATCTTACATTACCGTACTTCGAAATGTTATGTCGCTGGTCACTTTATCTGCTGTCCACATGGCAAAACCAGGTTTGTAATGACAATTATCATTCTCCTGTTAAGCTACTAAACATGTTCTGCTTTTCTTGGGAGATGGACACATGAACCCAGGCCCAAAGCATATATATAATTTGTGATGCCGCTAAGCGAACTGAGCTTTCGGAAAGCTTGCCTGGTTTATGTTTGTGCCGCTTCTGTTGTAGACTTTTACGGATTTAACTTGACGTGACGACCCTACCCAGAGCAAAATTAATTCCACCAATATATACGATAATCGTCTGCAGTCCAATTTAAGCCTAATTGAACTATTGATGCTCATACTTTTTTTTATAGCTTGGTCATTTCGAATACTAACAATAATTTGGCACTTTTTCGGTCAGTTTTGCCCTATTCTACAAACAACAGTTCAGAACCTTTCCCCAGGTGGCAACCCTGCTTCCTCTTTGGATCAGTCGTAATGTCTGGAATGCACTGCGGTTTCTTTTTGAGCTGCTATATTGTTCACGAAACCTGCAATAATGTTGTCGCATGGGCGTTTTCAGTCTTTGAGAATATCTACTTTTGATCCAATTTTCCATAAGACTGCGAACTCGGCGTGCAGTATTCGCCAACACGAATTTAACTGTCAATTGCACCAACAGGGCCATCGAATTTGATATCCACTTACATCACAGAATGACTTCGTCACCCATCGTTGTTCATGTAATACGCCTACTTTAGACTCCCAATCAAACACAACGCGGATTACGTTCAATCCAATGGTACCTTTGAGTAATTCCAAAAGAATACTGTAGGCGTCGGCCCGTCTGGTTGTGGCCACGAGAGATGAATGATTCCGAATCATGCGAAGCAATGAATGACTGCACACAAGGATCGAAACGTTGCCGAAATCTCCCCATTCTTATAAGTATTTCCAGCTTGCAAGCTGTCATTGCAGGCTATCAACTTGAATCGAATATTATCCATTGGATCTTGTAAAACGTTAAGAATCCCATTCACGTGACAGAACCAATTATTATCAATATCTTCCTCGCCGTCGCCGAGTTTTGTTTATTTTAAATATAGCACATGAATCATTGACCGTTGTACAAATGAACGCTAAATAGCGATTCCCATATTGATAATATTACTAGCGATGAAGTCTAAGTCTAGAACCTTGCACACTGCACAGTGCACAGTCGTATTAAAATAGCGATTGTAAAACCAATAAGTAGTCACAAAATTGAGATGAATAAGAAGTTATTTTCGATGAAATTTGAAGCATATCTGAGGACCTTGTTATCTTTCATTTTAGCTTGTCAATCCTCGCTCTTCAAGTTCCCGACTAAGAACCATAAGGATTACGTTCAGTATAATGGTACTGTTCCGCAGTTGAAGCCTTTCACAGCATGCGTGTGGTTGCGACCGGAAGAGATGGGTGTAGGGGATTCATACGGTGTTATGAGCTACTGCACGACAGGATCAGAGGGTTGCGAAACTCTACTAATCTCCTTTAGTAATTACAGAACAACGGTTGTCATCATCGGGGACAGAGGAAGTCCATATAAGTTTGTCTCTACAACCAAAGTAAGACAATGGACTTACGCATGCATTGCGATGTCAGGCAGTGTATCACAGTACTACATCAATGGCTCGTTATATTCTACAACTAAGAACAGGCTCAATGAAGATATTCCAGGTCGTGGAGTATTGATTGTAGGTAACGTTCAAGGCAATGGAATGATCGGAAGCTCTCCTGGAGAACCGATGGGCGGAACTCATGGATTCTTCGGTGAAATGAAAGGATTTCAAATCTGGAACAAGCAACTCGCTAGAATGAAAATCAAAGATATATTCAAATCCGGCGGGTGCAGTTGCGACGGCGATTCAGTCGTGAATTTTAATGAACGCAATTCAGTGATTAAAGGAAATGTGACACCTTTCTGGAATATCCCATGCCCGTGACATGAATCGAGGCGAACACTATATTTACGAGGAAATTATTTCCGCGGTTCTTTTTATACTATATTTTCGGTTGGGTTAACTGGTTTTGCATGCTACCATTATGATGAAAATTTTAAGTGTCACGGAATATTTTGAAATCCAGCTTTGGTTGTTGCAGTTACAAGAGCGACATTATTTTCCATGTTATACCAGTTCACTAGAACCATATGCATGTAACACAGGGCTGGGAAACTTCTCTGGTAGGCCGACCTGATATCGAAAAATAAACTAGTAGGCGGTCCGAATAACACGGTGGTTCCCAACCTTTTTCCACCCGCGTACCATTTCGAGGTTTCATGTAGTACTCGCGTACCACCTACATAAGTTGTGCGCGCCGAAGGTGGTCAAAATATTACTACCAGGTTGAGCTGCCGAAGGCAGCGAAACAGAAAATTAACTGCCCATTTTAAGGTGCAGTATATGATTTCTGTAGTGAATCCATTTGGAATTCTTGTGGTCAAATATATTAAAACGGAATTCGGTTAAGTAAGAATCCCAATGCTTTACGACTAGATCTGTTCCCCGTAGGCCAGGGCTGGCCAACCTTTTTGCCATTCACGGTCGCATTTGAACTACTCATGTAGCCCACGGTCGCATCCCAGGGCATAGTCGTAATTAAATATAGGTAGACGCTAAACGCCCACGTTAGAGTGTTTATGTCCATTTCCGGCGATCTGCGGACTAATCTATTTAATGATATAGGGTTGCTATACGCACCAAAATCGAGAGGAGTCACTGGTGAGGTTGTGAGACAGCAGTAATTGCCGCGCGAATCGGGTATACTTTCAGATTTACTACTGGATTTCGTGAATAATATTAGTAGTTTTACCTATTACTATCAAACATTTAACCTTTCTCAGCCCATGGATGTGGTCAGATTGACCGGTAGAGTTGATGGGGGGGGGGGGGGGGTGTTTTCGAATATTTAGTTGATGATGCATCTTCGGGTGGACCAATTGTTATGAGTCACTTTGCTACATGCCGTTATTTCTTGACCTCCCATCAGGATTGTCGGTATACAGTGAGGTGTACACGATTCCTAGTTGGTATTTCTATATGGGGCGCATCATATTCCTCTACTCTTCGAATTTGAAATGTGGGGCTCTAATTGCAAAATTAATAAAATCAAGAAAAAAAGACACATTAAATCGCGCACGGCGCGAAGAAAATTTCAAGATTAATTAAAATCTATCAAGAAATCGGGAGTCAATTCGTAAATTCAAATTGCATGTCGACGACCGCCTACACATATCTAATTGAATTACCTGTCCACAGGCGCACAAATTCCCTTCAACAGCCGCAGGTTGACCATCCCTGCCGTAGGCCGTCAATGGTGGGATTGCCCCTACCCACAACGACGACGACTTAAAAGGCAACCCCATCTGAACTAATAACTCCCTTCAGTCAAAAACAAAACAAAACAGAATCTACTCGCGTACCACCTGGAAGACCTTCGCGTACCACTAGTGGTACGCGTACCACAGGTTGGGAACCACTGGAATAACAGAACGATACATTAATCATGTTATCCGCCTATAAAAGGAAAATATCGTATTTATTGTAAACTTTAAGTTTGAAGCATAAAGGTCGAAAAAAGTATTTAATGAATTTACTAACCAAATGCAATTCAATAGCTGTTTAAGTCTGATATCCGTTGCTGATCAAAGTTGTCCACAAGTTCTTGAAACCATGGCTGCATGTCGGATATGGAAAAACTTAGTAAAGACTGCATGTGAAAATCAGATATATATATTGGAACGCAGCCTCTCTAATTAATGTTCACGGTCGAAAACGTTTGCTCGCAAATGTATGTAGACCCAAACAGCACAAGTAGTTTCGTCACCATCATGTTGGCTAACGAGGATTCATTATGTGACGCATAAATTAGTCAATACTTTCAGATTAGAATTTCACTTTCATGGTAGAAACTCTCTGCGGGACGCTCAAAATCCCATCGCGGGCCGGATTCGACCCTTGGGCCGTATGCTGCCAGCCCTTGATGTACCAGTATGTCATATATAGCTAGCGTATCAGATCTCCGTTGACTTCAATTTCTCCGATGATGCAATGTCCATACTGGAATGCGTGAAGGATAGAAACTTAGATGGAAAACATGATTATAACATTATATCCCAATTTTCAATAGTGACGTATGATTGGCGCGAAATACTTTGTACTTTCGAGCAGTATTCGAATTTCGCTACCTGCAACGGGTATATAATTAGACGTACTCATGGAGGAAACAAACATATCCTTATCTATGCATATAGCTTGAAATATACTATGGACCAATATTATGCAAATATACCAACTATATATTGACTGAATTAAAGAGCTCATTAGAGGTACAGAACTCCAATATACAATTGAACAGTATATTCATATTGAAATCAACCCGAATATTTCCGGCTGACACTTGTAAGGGCAAATCGTCAGAAACTAGTAGAGAATTGGACAGAACATTGGATATAGTATGATACGATTGTTGATATAAAATGTTCTCTCAATATCTCTACTAATTGCTGACGATTACCGCTGACGAGTGCCAACCAAAATATTCGGGTTCTTTCCAATATGAATGAGTGAATTCTACGCAAAATATGTACTCACGACGAAAGAGTGGATCTTGTCACATGACCGGTGTAATGTTTCGTTTACTAACACAATGGACGATTCTCACCGCTTTAGCGCCCCTTGTGGATGGTTGGCCAGAGTGATTTCGCCTCCATAAGGCCAGCATTGTCAGCAAAGGCAATCTCATTATTTTGCCCTTCTGGCAACGTTTTACTACGAGCGTATGGGTTCTTAGTTATTGCTACAGCCCTAATGACTGATTTCATGTCATTGCTAGCAAAATCAGGACTCTATTTCTTCACTAGTTGTTTGAGAATCCTTATCCGTTGAACTGCATTTTGCCAAAATGCACTGATGCCAATGTTCATCTCCAATGTCACAAATGGCAGGAACATTTTAGACAGTAATCGAACCGAGAGTATGGAACTAGTATATTCTGAGTTGTTGACGGGTTTACCCACGTTCAGTTTTGCCGACGTAGACAGGATTGCCAGTGAAATTTTTGCCTCTCGCTGCCGTCTATGCGTGATATTGGTAAAGCAATAACTTGTAAAGCTAAGTATCAGCAGTTAAATTGTTCCCAAATAATAACGAATTATACGAAGCTTTAAATACGAGTACAAAATGCTGCCACATATTCTTATTTACCAGGTGCAGATGTGCCATATTGACCAACCACAACGCCGTGGACCATGGACATTATTTCAAGATCTGATGACGAACTGCCTAGAATTGTCAGTGACACCCAACCCATTTGCTGGATATGAAAGGGTCATGGCGACCCGGAGATCTTTCATTCTAACCGGGTTTATACTTTGGTCTCCATGGTGTTCTCATGCACCAAACCCCTCACTTCCAGTTGTGCCCCGGATAGCTCTGCATAACTGGCTAGTTTCTAGCAAATGGCCAATACATTGTCAATAACTCGCCCGTTGTCTACGTGCCTAATTTGTCAATATAAATAACGCACAGAACTGTCAAAAGTTGAATATTTATTGAACAGATGGGAAATTAAAAGATTGCATGCTATGATAGAACAGCAGTCAACCATGGCTCAAGACTTGTGTGTATCCTCCCTTCAGTGTGGTAGAGGATTTGTTAATATACGCATCGTCATTGAACCTTCACACTGAAATCCTGTATTCGTTCCTTTGCTTTACATAACTCTTCTTTACAATAGCTGTGATCCAACAATGGCTCTTGCAAGTGTGTGATCTGATCAGTGCTGCTTGAACCCGGCATTTCTTCTGGAGTGTCATGTCCACTGCAAATACAGTTATGCAAAAATTAATGACACGTAATTAATGGGGGAACATGCCACGTGACAGAAATTAAAGTATGCACAACTACGCCATGGAATTAAGCAAATACAGCAGTTTATGAAGTAGGTCTACATTTACTGACTTGAAGTAATCGAGCTTTGACTCAATAATTAGTCCCAGTGATGTAACCAAAAAATGTCAAACAATTATAAAATTAGTCAAATCACAAATGAGTCGGATTACATAACATGTCAGTCAGCTTGCTACAGATTGATGGGAATGATTTTCGCTACTCATATATATGTTGTAATTGTAATATGTTGTAAATTGATAATTTCTTTATTCTTCTCACCTCTGATGCCTGAGCAACAACCTTCTTGGTGCTCTTGACTTCGTCCACTCAAAAATGCCAGGAACCGCTCCCAATTTCAAAAAGTGACGTCTGCTAGAAATTAGTCCATAGTTCTTTTCATGAAAATGCTCGCCACAAACCCGCGTATTTACAGTTATCTATACAAATGTCAAGAGTTATCCGATTTCCTATAAGCTATATAAAATAGGCTATAGATGTTTTGTTAACGGTACTTTTAAATAGTATATTCATATTGAAATGAACCCGAATAACGGTACTTTGCAAATCAAGCTGTACACATAAAACATAATGATTATTAGTCGAATAAATTCACTACTTTATATGCGTTATGATCAACTATTTCACAGATAGGGTTATGCTATGGCCTCAAAGTCTATCTGGTATTACTTGTTGGTCCTGTGGATATACGGCTGTAGAGTCATCAGAAAATCATGACTAGTGTCATTGCCGCCCTGGCTGTGATACAGCTGATACTTGAGTGATGCAGCTAATACCTGAGTGTTACAGCTGTGATACAGCTGCATATCCACAGGTTCCCCGACCTTTGTGAGTGAAAAGTTGTCACACACCGGCACAAGAAAGCTTTGTAAAACGACTGTAAACCAGCTCGGTTTTTCGCTCAAAAACATTGTATAGTATTGATGAGTATGTTATCAATACTTATTTTGTACCAAAACGCGGAAACACCATAAAGCGAAAACGCACGGCGTTAAATAACGTAACCAACTCCAAAACAGCCACCTGCGCCTATGAAGCTCGATTCGGCTCTGGCCAACCATAGGCCAAGATGGCGGCGCCCGAGAGCAAAAATGAAAATCGTCCATTGTCGGGAAGTGGAGATCAGAATTCAATTGTACATGTAATCCCGCTGTTCTTATCGCATATGACAACAGTTCAATTCTTTCCTTTACAAACTGGTTTCGAACGTATATATTACTTAATATTGACTCAAATCCATAGCTTTAAACTGCAATGTTACAATTTGTGCACATTTTACGATTTCCGATGAATGGCATTGGTATCGGTATTATGGGTGATGTGGCTTGGATACTTGTATATTTTCCCCCGCAAAAGCCAACGGAAATGATCGTCCTTATATGCAGGGTTGTAACTAAGTTACAAGTTTCTGAATCAAACGTCAATGTCACTTTCATTGTTTTGACTCAAGTCAAGTCGAGTCATTTTCAATTCACCCCCGAGTCATGTCCGAGTCCAAGTCATTGTGTTCACTGTCAGATTTCAGTTCAATCCGTTTTAACCCATTTTTTAAAAACACTGCTCGAGTGATATAGAATGGCCCGCATCCATAATAGTCATTTTCGTCAGTCTTAACAGTTTCTGGCCATATTTTTCGAGTTGCACGCCTGATAGACGAATACCAATAATTTGGCAACCATACTGTCATTCGAAGTAATAATGAAAGGTGTGTCTTTGCCGTCCTCGTATCGAGTCATATCATGACTTGGTCGAGTCTAAAACAAAAGCTGACTCAAGTCGAGTCGAGTCATTTTACGCAATTAAAAAAGGACTCGGGACAAGTCGAATCATCAGAAAATCGTAACTCAAGTCGCACTCGAGTGTACCAAAGTATACCAAAGTCACGGCTTTCGCTGATCAGATGACGAGGAGGAGCCGATATTGATACACCTGTAACACTTGGGAAGGGAATGAAGAGTCGACCTTGATTTGCCTCGAACCCGCAACTTTATGTGTTCGTACTGCGCGTTTCAGATTCCAAGATTCCAATATTTCGCGGCGTATATCGGACCCGGTGGTGGGAAATGATAGTTTTTGATCTCATACGTTTTCGATTATTTAAATTTCAAATCACTGTCGGTGGTGTCGTTACTGGTACTGACGACAGGTCGAAGGCTGACGCTATAGCCTTGCACTTTTCGTCGGTTAGCAGTGATAGCAATTACATGTCGGCATTCCGAACAAGGAAGGAAGCGGTTGAGGATCAAATAACCTTCCGAATCACCAGTCTCTCAGCACCTAACAATGATATCATTAGCAGTCCTTTTTCCATAGCCGAACTGAAATCAGCTATTTCGTCTCGAGGAAACACCAGCCCGGGCTTGGATAATATCGCTTACGCCATGTTGAAGCACTTGTCTGACAAGTCTCGAACATATGTCCTCCATTTAATCAACTCTTCATGGAGCAATGGCCTTCTTCCCGACTCCTGGAAACATTCTGTTGTTGTCCCCATATTGAAAGGTGAGACAGAACCGGCTGCGGCGAAATCCTATCGTCCCATTTCGCTGACCAGTCATTTATGTAAATTAATGGAGGTTATGGTAACGAGGCGCTTGAGATGGCACTTGGAATCGAACTCCCTTCTCAACTCCGCTCAGTCAGGATTTTGTCATGGGCGTAGCACCGTGGATAACATCATGCAACTTCACGATACCGTGTACAAAGCGGTAAACAATCGGTATTCCGTGATTGCAGTCTTTTTGGACATCCAATCCGCGTATGATATGGTATGGCGCAACGGTCTTTTGTTCAAATCAACAGAGCTTGGAATAAAAATCCAAACGTTGAATTGGATGAGGAATTTTCTGTCACACCGATCTTTTCAAGCTCGAGTTGGTGGTTCTCTATTCCACGTTCATTTTTTAAAAAATGGCCTGGCGCAGGGTAGTGTCATCAGTCCTCTGCTCTTTGCAATCATGATGGCGACCTTCCCCTGTTGGTCAACACGTCCCATGCACTCTTTGCCGACGACCTCTTACTTTGGGATTGCGGTTTCTCCATCCCACACCTACTTCTGTCCATGCAGCGCTCCCTAGACTCCATACAAGAATGGTGTGACAAGTGGGGTATGCTCTTGTCTAAATCCAAAACCGTCGCAATGTTATTCACACATAAAAGGAAAATTCCTTCTCTTGCTCTCAAAGTGGATGCTGGTTCAAATATCTCGGTGTCGTTTTTAACAAGAGGCTATCCTACAAAGCACATATCGAATACATCTCCTCTAAATGTAGTAAAAGACTAAATCTGTTTGAGAGCTCTCACTGGGACAAGTTGGGGAGCCAGTAAGAAGAGTCTCCTGAGTGTTGACCGTTTCCTCGTTCGCTCCATCATCGAGTACGGAATGCCGGCGTACTTCTTTGCCCCGGCGACACATCTGAAGAACATCTAGGTTATCCAGAGTAAAGCTTTACGGATCTGTACAAATGCCATGCGTAGCACCCCGATTTGTGTGATTCAAGCCGAATGTCGGGAAATGCCTCTACATCTGTGGCACAAGTTTATTTCAATGAATTACCGGTGTCACCTGATGAACCAGGACCCGAGAAACTCGTTCATCAGTCAAATTATTGAAGATTCCTGGCATGACATTCACAGTCTCACAAATCCAACCTTTCACACATTCAACACGTGTACTAAATCACCGCTATTCAATGACTTCATATTATACAGGTACCGGCTTTCCTCGTCTCCTCCCTGGTTGTTCCCTCAACCAAGAGTAGATTTATCTCTCCTCTCGGCGAATACTTTACGCGGCGTTTTGGAGCCTACAACCAGACTTGGTTAAGTCACGTTGCCGACCACTACGATGCACCTACGCTGATATACACGGACAGGTCTAAATCTCTTGTTGGAAGGGAAGCGGCGGTTCGCATACCTTCACTTGACGTTTCAGTTGCCCAGGCTTGTTCAGTCGAGCATTCTGTTTTCTCGACTGAAATGATAGCGATCGACCTAGCAATGAGTTGGATTACCAGAAATCGCAGCTCGTCAACCGGATATCTGATCATGTGAGATTGTTCTAGTGCCCTGGCTTGCATTCGCAACTTTAAAATGTATCCGCGCCATAATCTGGTTTATGAAATGTTATTCTCCCTGTCTCGATTGAGTGAATTAGACGTCAAGGTGTCATTCCTTTGGATACCCTGCCATGTGGGCATTCACGGCAATGAAGAAGCTGGCAGATTGGCAAAGAATGTCTCCACCACCACACCAAGTTCCGAAGACATACCGACGCTCTCCGAACAAGAAGCCCGGCACATCATACGTCGCCACTGCATGGCATTGTGGGACCAATAATACCAGAGATCTGAAAACGGTCTTCGTTACAAGTCCCTCTACAGTTCTGTTCTTGATCCTTCCCCTGGTTATGGATATCGCCTTTATGATGATGTAATCCTTCGATTGCAATCAGGTCATTGTCGATTAAACGGCCATTTGTTTAAACTTGGAACGGTAGACTCTCCTGCGTGTTGTTACTGCCGCTACCCCGAAACTGTGGATCATTTCTTAATTAGTCGCCCTAAATATGACTTTCATCGTTCATTTCTTATTGATAAATGTGTTCAATTAAAAGTTAATTTCCGTATTGATGATTTGCTCACTGATTCTCGTATAATCCCGTATGTCGTTGAATTTGTGTGATCGTGCAACCGCTATTTATAACCGTAGTCTGTAACATATTTCTGTTATTCTATTCTGTTATGTTCGTACGTGCATCAATTTGTGTTATTCTGTAATCACCATCTCAACTGATTGATTCTACTTCATTGTGCTATTGATAATTATTTCTGTTATCTCCTTTATTTGTGTACTATGCTCAATGACCGTGGTGCAAAAGGCCGTTAGGCGATAAGCGCCAAGCGCCAATGTTTTTGTTAAATAAACAACACAAACTTTCGCGGGCTATACATAACATAGCTTCACGGTCACGAGTTTAACACATCGGACTTGTATGAACATCAGATTGAAATGAGTGGGAACATTGTCTATGTAAATTTGCTCTGTTGACATCTTTCTTTTGCTGATATAAAACGACCATTGAAATCTATGCTTGTGGCAAACCGCGTGACAGTCTCCCGACCAACGCATTTATCTAGAATCCGGTCATGTGTATCTCGTTGACGAATATTAGGACAGCCCAGTAAAAGCGCCGTGGTGACATGACTCACGATATGGTACGATCCAGGCTAGTAACGCTGCGATTTAACATTCTGAGAGTCCGTTGAAGGCTTATTGCAGTGACAGGATACGATGCAGTGTTCCGTTGATCAATGCAACAGTAAATTAGTAGTTCATATTTAAACCTTTCAGTAGCATAATTTTCACGAGACAGTCTGCGATGACGACTACTACAACAACGATCATTTACACATTCACCGCGTTGTTTATCATCGCTAGAGGTAAGCACGCACTTTTCATGTGTCTTACTGGAACATTTCGGGCAAAACAACTAGGGCCATACATTTACGCCGACGTATTCGAAGCAGAAAAAAACATAGTACGTGCAGTACGTTTACATCGCTTCTATAACAGCGACTGCAATTTAGTTCCTTTTGTATAGTCCTCTGCTTGTGATGGAGGCATATAAAATAATATCTGAACGTTCATAACAAAAATGTCGAACAAATTACGTCGTTAAACGTATGGTATGAATTAGTACCGAAGATTACCAGCACAGAAATAGTTATTGAGGACAACACTTGTGTCCGCGAACGCTATGATAGCGAACGCGTCATGTCTTATGTCAATTTAACCCCCATAAACTAAAACAATATCTGTCGTGTAAACAAGCACCTATCATACATGTAATTGCACTATTCTTCACTAGAAAGATATTTCGGTCTGTCTATTTTTTCGACCGACCATGAATTCGTGTGAAATATGTCTCATTTGTAGTATTATGGCTTTCCCGCAGAAGCATTTCGTTCATTTCTTATTACATCAGCTGAATGATGTTTGCGTTTCACTTAAACGTAGCCTACAAATATTTCATGCAAATCACATAAAATTTCTATCATATACTACAGGACAAGCTGATGCATCCGAAGAATGCCATATAATAGTAAGTGCTGTATATGTACACATTATATGCTATATATATGTGTCTATATAAAGCAAAGGTCATCATCTCGCGGCACGTGACGTCTTTCTCTGTGATTTATTGATTTTCACACACGCTCATATTCATCACCTGTATTTTGTCAATTTCCGCACTAGGTATCATACCTCCAATGGACAACATATTATAGTCAACTAACTCAGTTCTTACGTTTACCTTATGTGTTCAACTGTTCAGCATTGCACGAATCATCCTGGTATAAAATGACGTATGAAGTCGGAACAGCATGAATACCGAAAACAACACGGTGTATTACAACTTTAATTGAACTAGCCAGTGACGTGTGGTGTATGACGGCTAAATTTGAGTTGACGCTTGTGTAGTTGCCTAGGCTATTTTACAAAGGACGCTACATTTGTTTTCGGTGAGCAAAGATTGTCTGACTTTCAAACCGAGACTTCGATTCACTAGGGTGGCATTTAAAACAAAAATCAATTCGAAACAAACATGTTTATAACAAGACCCTTGATTAAAGCATGATTTTTATTTCTTTAAAGCCACGACGTCACGAATATTCAATTGTTACGTCCTAATGGATTAACATTGAACAATTTAAAATATATAAGGTACATATAGCTCCTTTGACGAAATATCTTCGTACTATAGCTGCTGAACCGACTATTTTGAGAGTTCCGACACATCCCATATCGTATACGTCGGCTTTAGCGAGTGGTAATCGTCCGTAGGCCCATACAACATGTTTTTTGAAAGTATTTACTGAATTATGGCATGATTTTAAAACTTAAAAAACACAATTTCTTTTTATTAAAAGCCCTTTGTTTAAAACACTGTTTAAAACATGTTTTAAACAAAGTGTTTTAAACAACCACTTGTTTTAAATACAACCCTAGATATCACCAAATATGCCCTACTTTGTCTCAGATTTTCCAACACTATCGTAATGCTGCGGCGCGCGTATTCAACCAAACTAGGAAATTGGCCGGTACCCACTTTCGACTTGGTCGCCCCTGCTAGTCTGTCTATTATTTAATTCGCGATACTTTCATTTGAGCGTGATCAGTGAGCACCTCTAATATTCACTGTAAGATGTGTGTACTTAACTCTGTACTTTTCTCTGCACCAACAATGTCATATGCATATTTACAGTATTTGTTTCTTCCTTTCGACAGGATATCACCCGTGAGTCAACATTTTCAATGGTTCGGATACCATATGATCGATGGATATTACTAAATGGAAATTGCGAATGCGTGAGCACTGGGCAGTGAATTGCAAGCAATCTCAAAGGCCCGAGCGCTATGTTCAAAATAGTATACTATAGCCGTAGTCGAGAGCGTACCGTACAGCTCCGACGCAATGGTCTGTTACATCTGAATTTATCAAAGTGGTTCGATGACATAAGTTTTCACGATACTATACACATCGTGATACAACAACTGATAATTTTATGATGAAAATATGATTCAATGAGTAATTTAACTCTTATTCCAATTGGGATGGTGTTGTGATTGGAATAATAATATTCCGGCAACGCCTAAATGTAACGAATTTATCGTGTATCGATGTAATTTATGCAAGCCTATATTTCGGAAAATTGCACCAGAAGTCCATCCCATGGCTTCTTCGACATACTGACTACAATTTGTCTATAAACGAGCTGGAAGTTTTGCTTTGCTTTCCTTTCCAGAAAAGGAAGGTCAACGAAGTTTAGAAGAAATCATCCGGGACCAAAACGATAAGATAGTTTCAATCACCACAACTGTATATAGTGGAGATGGGAAGAGTTTTTCAAATCCAATGACCTCCACTACAACCGCAACCGAAATGAAAACGACAGCTTTCCCGCTTGAGGGAAGTGGTAGGTTCATTAGAGAATACGTATTAATTTGAAGTCAGGAGAATATTCGTCTATTTGTTTCAACTTGATGAGCTATAGGACCCAATATGATATCATACATAAAGTCAAACTACCAAACGACGCGCGACCCTGACACGTTCAGGACCCTAGCTAAAGACTCTGATGTGGAGAGAAAATCCCGCTTTACGTTTTGGTGATAACAATGTTTAAATTTAGAAACGACTGCTTACGTGGAGCATACCGTGACTGAGACCAAAGCCGAACTTGCAACTTTCAAGTCCGGAGGTAATTGTTTGTACATGGTACTCAAATTATTTTATAATCCATCATGATGTATAATAGCCTACATATGGTTTCTTGCAATTCCGTTTTCATAGGCAACTTGGTGATATCGGAATCATAATTTTTCATTTCAATTCAAATAGAAAAAGTTATGGGTGATATATTTCTGTTTCCAATCCGTCGAGTTGTTTGAATGCTGTCATCGGCATGGGAATAATCGCAATTTCTATGTTCGTGTTTATAACATACCTTCGCTGAGATGCCTGCAATGAAAATGAAGCGTTGAAGAACTGATACCATTGCCGGTTATTATTCGATGTAGGATAATTTCATTTCGTTTTTTACATTGCATATAATTTAGGAATCGTAGAATAATTTTAACATTTGACTCGTCCTCCTGATAAATCGAAAAAAAGCTTAAACCCCATTTTCGAATAGCATGGTTGTTGTTCATAAACTAGGGTTACCATCTGTAGGAGGATTTGTCCTCCTTTTTAGGAAATTTGAAATGCCCTCCTTTTTGGCTATTCCCCCTTCTTTACAGCTTTTACAGCTAAGCTAAATGAACACGGTCAACTGAAAATCGACGTATATGATGCAAAATAGGTGATGCGGACGTTCAAGCGAGTCGCTCGGAAGTCGAATCAGAGTGATGACCTTTTTCTTCAGTCAACAGCACTAAGTTAACGTAAAATGCTGGTAACTCGTGAGTCGAGTCAAAGGGATGACCTTTTCTTTCAATTATTTAGTCATTTTCCAAAACAGGCCATTTTAAATTTCGGTGAACCAGCTTTTATGAATTGTTAAAAGTGTCCTCGTTCCGGATCCAAAATATGCTGACCCTATCATAGTCCATACCAGCACTGGATTACTCAGTATATTGTAGAACATTATGTATAGCCACGACATAATCGCCGAGATGCGTAACCGATTCGATAGATCTGAATTCCGCTAATAGACCGGATGGCTAAAGAACTAATATTGCGCTACGCATTTACAACAACAAATTACAAAAGTAAATTACAAACATTGCCATTAACATTCCCGATGTTTGGTTATACTACCGCCGAAGAATTTGAGAATTGAATAGCAAAGTAAATAATATCAGTTGAAAATGTTCCCAGAGCCTGTAGTTATTTGGAGGAACTGAATAGTCCGTGCGAACTTACTAACAGTCCCTCAAGCCAGCGCACATAATAAATAGCATATTAGGATACCCACACCTGACCGACGTAGTCATAAACTGTCATAATACAATACCTTTACTTCAAGACTCCTTTTTGCCGTATAATCGGCCTAAATTCCGTGCACTCTTTTGCTCCCCCTATCGAGTTTAAAAATAAGGTATGAACACACGTGACGTCGCACTGGCAATGCTTTGACTATCGATTGTAGGCAGGGGTGGATTTTCTTCCATATCATACCTCAGGATTTGGTAAGCTGATTACTAAATGATAAGACTCAGACCTGCCGTGACGATATAGCGTAGTGATATAGCCTAATTCACAGCTACAACACCAATGGGTTGTACGTTCGAGTATGACCGAGGTCGACTCCGGAATTCCTGCCTAAGTGTTGGAGACTCCTCCACGCTATCTCATCCGCGTAAACGGTGTCTTACAAAAAGCCTAGAAGTGGGCCGTGCTGCAAGTCGGCAGTTATGGAATCAAAATATAAGGAATATCGGTCTGGTGGAAATTACCATTGTAGTCGACAAACACCGCAAACACCTACAACAACAACAACCAAGACTTGCTCACGGCCAATGTTGGAAGCTGATTAAGTTTAACATCTTCGCAATCCCCAGAAAAGAGCAAACGACCACATTCAATTTATTGTTTATTGTAGTTATATTCACGCGCAGTTAAAAGAAAAATTTCAAGTAGCATAAATCTTCCACAAAATAGATAGTGTTCATGTTGATTTACGAAAAACATTTCAGCTCCCTTCAATCCTCCAAAATTCCGGACATTTAGGCTTATTGCAGCATTTCCTCCCGGACGCAGTTTAAGCAGTGATATTCCCTAACTGTCATTGAAATTCCTGATGTGTGGTAACCCTAGTGTAAGCGGTGTCTTATAATAGCCTAGAAGTGGGTCGTGCTACAAGTCGGCTGCTACAGAATCAAATATAAGGATTATATCGACCTGGTGTAAATGACCACAGTCGTCGACAAACGCCATGAATACCACAAACAACAACAGCATAGTGATTTCTTCTCTTGTATTTCAGTATGTAATTCATCGCACTTCATTTTCCCAAGGAAGCAACACAGGGATTACGTTCAATACATCGGTATCGTACCGGAATTGCAGAATGTTACGCTATGCTTCTGGTTGCGACCAGAAGAAATGCATAATTCAGAAATACGAGCCGTTATAAGCTACTGTGCGCGGGAATCAAAGGATTGCGAAACTCTTCAAATAGATTTCCGTCAGTACCGAATCAACGTTCTCATCACTGAAGGATCAACATCTTCAGTACATGCGTCCACTTCACTCGAAATCAGACAATGGACGTATGCATGCATTGTTATGTCAGAAAAAGCATTGCAGTACTTTATCAACGGCTCGTTAAGTTCTACAGGGACGAGGCAGATCAGCAAACCTATTGCCGGAGGTGGAACATTGATTTTAGGGAATTTGCAAGAACCAAAAATAAGTGGATCTGCTATTAATGGCGATCATGGATTCGTCGGCGAAATGAAAGATATTCAACTCTGGAACAAAGCACTTAATGAACAAGAAATTGATGATTTATTTAAATCAGGCGGGTGCAGTTGCGAGGGCGATTCTATTATAAATTTTAATGAGCGAAATTCGTTGATCAGAGGAAGTGTGTCAGCTCTTTGGAATGTCACATGCCACACGACGATCAAATGAATGGAAGCAAGCGGTGAATGTACTGTACGTGTACGGTCAACACGTATAGTCCTCTAATACCGGACGTATGGTAATTTCAAGAGACTCAGATTGTCACGAAATCTGCATTTTTCCAGCAGCAAGAGTCTCACTTTCTAATTCCTACGAAATCAATAAATCTATATGTACGCAACAGTGCAATTATATTATGAATTTCGTAAGAAATCTATCTGAATCTCAAGTTCTATGTTAAATTTCTATACTGGAATATGTCAAGTGGGAATGCAGAAATGAATAAACACATGTCAAGTAAACGACTGTACTGCTATGTAATCTTCTGTTTTCATTCGTGATTTATAATTGCGAAATGTGAGATCGATCAGTTTCTGACATAGCAGACAGGAGATCTGATCTCCAATGAGTACTCCTAGTCGTTCCGGCCTCTTCCTACCATTGGTTGTATTACAGTCTTGTGATGTTTTGAAAAGATGAAATTTTATGAATAAACTTGAACTTGGACTTGAGGTCACGAAATAACATTTTGTAACCATGTCATTATACTTTACCAACGGTTCGCCCGAATATGTTTAATTTTTGTTTACGGGCCCTACATTTTCAGAGACACCTCACTGAGCTCTACCGGTAAATCTGATTGCGTGGACAGAGAGAGGATAAAAATTTGATAGCAGTATATATGTATTTTCCCGATGAAATTGGCAGATTGAATCATAAATTCGTTAATTTTTTCGCGCTTAGCGCGTTGATTTGCGCCATCCAAACAGTATACCAACTGTCGGTGGAAAATCGGAGAGACGGATGGGGGGTCGCAGAGAAGATCTAATCAGCGCACAAAAGGGTCGAAGTGATGACTTAGTTTAGTCGTTACGCATTGCTGTTCAAGGGACCGCGCAGTCAGTTGGTGAATGCTCGCAGACTCGTGAAAAATTCGAGAGAAAATTGAGCTACCAAACCTTTTTTAGTTTGCGACCCACTTTTCATCCAAATTTCATTACGCGACCCACCAGACGACCTTTAGCGACTAACTTTTAAACCACTCACTGCTAGTGGGCGCCAGTTTTTATATTTTCAGTGCGTTACAGTTATTTGATTACGTCTCGTGTGAATATTTCCCCGAATTCATGATGGCACTCGGTCAATGATATTGGCAATAGCATATACTAACATGAGATTTTAGCGACAGCAATATTTGGAGATAGCCATTCAGGCGCCCACAGCCTATGGACAATTCGGAATATCAATGCCGAAGGTTTCGATCTTTTTCTTTAGTTATTTTCTGACTTTCACGGAGTCGCATGTTTGTTAAAACTTCTTTTGTCTTAGTATCTCGTGGCGCGGTAAGGCCGACACCTGAAGGCCTATTTCTATATATTATGCGTATTAATTTATTGGGGACATGGGCACCACTTTAAAACCAAGACATCTAGCGATGTCAAATCGCGCACGACGAGAAGAAAATTTGAAAAAACTTCAATATCTCTCCAAACAAATACTGCATCATTCATGTTGATTCAATAAATAATTTTGTCCCCTCTTTGAAATCGATGCATTGAGTGGACGTTGGGGTGTGGCAGTTCAGTTCCGCATGTGACAGATGATTACACACCTTAAAGATTTGTCTAAGCTCATCGCCATCCGATTTGCTTAAGCGGTGTTTCGAAAAGTTTGGAAGTGGACCATGATCCAAGCCGTCGGATGCGGAATCATAATAAAGAATATCGGACGGTAAATGACTATTGTAGTAGAAAACACCGTGAATATCACAAACAAACAACATAGGAGAAAGCGCATATCCAATCAGCAATTCGTCTATCTATTACGTCGAACACAAAGGGGTTACGAGTAGAGCCCGACCGATTATCGGCTCGCCGATAATATCGAGTCGATATCACGCTTGGATAGAAATATCGGTATCGGCCATTGAATGTAAAAAAATATCGGCCATTTTCGTGACGTCACAACATGGTGGCAGGGAGTCAAGAGAAGTCGATGAAAGACGTGAGGACGGTCAATTATAAAAATAAATGGCCAAGCTGCATATAGTGCATACTGCATACAGGGCAGTAGGCGTGTCTATCTGAATATTATAGATAACTAACCACCGTTATGCCCCACTGACTTCGTGGGAATCCCTCTGCAGTAATCGATCACCAAAGACAGAGAGCAGCTGGATGGATAGTTGTCTGCAGAAGATTTCAATCAGTAAGAGAAATGAGAACTTCAATCATGCTGGACTGACCCTCGTAAGGATAGAGAAAAGCGTCGCGTCGAAACATTTCCCGGTTCGGTACCAACAGAGCTAATTATACCAGTAATGTATGAAGTCGTCTGACTGAGGCCTGCGGCTGCGGGGCCACCATGATAGGAAATTTGCGAGCATAGAGGGCAAGAAAATCAAGCAAACGTGGAGTAAAGCCAGTAATTGATACGAAATTTTTTTATTCCATGATGACATTGGCCAATTCTGACAAAAGAGTGTAAAATATTGATCAATTGATTGTTGAAATGCTGGTCAAAGGCCCATGGGGGATGGGTGGAGCAGTTGCAGACGTGGACAATTTGAGTTGTTTTGCACATTCTCATCAGCTATTTGTTACTGATGTGCTGAAGGCTCCAGGTGCATTGTCAGAAGAATATCAATATCAATATTTGGTTAAGCCATTGAAGGAAAGATCCCCTGCAAGGGAGCGGTGGAACCGAAATGAAGAAAGATTCCCTGCTGTGCCACTAACTATGCTACCAAGTGAAAGACTGCTCACTGTGTTTAGTACTATATACATCATGTATGGAAGACCACAGAAGCTCACTCCTTGGAGAAAGGGCCGAGAAATTCTGCTTCGTGAACTGTAATCTGCAACTGCTGGATTGGTGCTTTTGATACATTTTTATAGTTCCTTGATCATTTATTTCATGTTCAAGCATATCAATGGCTGTAAAGTTGTTGAAAGAAATGCTCTGAGGTGTTAAATATGGGCCTTGAGCTAGATTCCATATCTTTTGGATATCGGCTGAATATATCGGGGTTATCGGTGGAGGTACTGGATATCGGTCTTATCGGTATCGGCTCAGAAATCCAATATCGGTCGGGCTCTAGTTACGAGTAGCTTGCGTTGCGGCAATTTTTAGCTGATTGTAACGACAAATCATGCTTGATTGGTGTATTTCCCGATCAACGTTCGCAAACCGTTTGGAGGAAAGAATGACTTTCAATCTCTCTCATATACAATAACGCGCTGTCGGATTTCACACTTCAATCAACATGACTGTGTCGAAGATCTGGCTCACGAATTATTGTGAGCACGCCAACGTGACTCGTGGCGCGTGTGGACGCAAAACAATTTATTTTGAAGGAGCAGAATGTGCATTTACCTTTCTGATCTTTAGAATTTAAAGTGTTTGAAATAGTTGGGAAATTCAATACGAAATTGTAACATTTGGAACAGTGGCTCCTAGCTAGGGCGATATCACTCCCAGCGGGAGATTTTCTGAAACAATGGGACGCAAATACCAAAGGGGGCGAAGGAAGGCGTAAATTTTAGATCGTCCAGCGAGATATATTTGTTTAACAATGTCAGCAAAATGCACGTGAAGACGGTTTATTTTGCATATGACGCGAAAAAAGGTCAACTCAAAGGAAAGCAGACGAGGTAATGGGTTTTCCGAGCACCTACCACCTCGAGAAAAAAATGTCCATTTCTTAGTAAATTCACCAGCAATCAGATTTATAGAATTACCAAATTATACGCCCTTCCTTTCGCATCCGTAAAAATGGGTGGCGAATATTTGTTTCGAGATTGATAAGGGAGCGATGAGTCGAAAAAGGTTGGGAACCACTGGTACAGATGATCACACAACACTGGAACTACTTTGATCAAATCCTAGGGAGAAGTGAGAGCTATTCTACTTTGATAAAGTATTAGTGGACTTCATTGGAAAATGAAATAATAAGTGCGTTAAAAGTGTAATATTTCATATGGAAGAAACATACCGCATACAAGAATAGAAGGCCGGGTTAGTTTGGGCTTATGCAAAAAATACAAAAAAAAACTTATTTTTGGCATTTTTCCGATTCCATTTTTGTCATCGCCATGAATTCATATTTCAGGCCTCGAATTAACCATGTGAAACGCTTCGTTTTGGTCTTTCTCATGAAACAGAAATCACTGAACATGCAGTGTCCACACTGTGCCATCAAACAGCAAGACTTAAATCCGAATTGAAAACGATGTTGCAGACCAAATTTATCCGATACAAAACCGAGTGCTTCAGCAATATTCTTAATAGTCGATTCACTCTGCGAGCAAAATTACCGCCATGCACACAGGTCCAATACCAATGCTAACGATTCAAAAGGGTTTCTGACACATTTGGATCACAGTCGTCATGACGCAACCAATTGTAACAAATCATGAGTAACTTTAATAACATTAATATTAATCAATATTTATAATATTAAAAATTATCCACCCGACAAGGAAAAACTAGGAAAGGAACGAATGTATATATGTGTGTATGGTACGTATAGATCTGCATGGAGGCCTTTTGCACCATGTCTGTGCATGGATGAAAATATGTCCCTATTGGAAAACGTGACACAATCAATGAGTTATTGAACAATGAACATGCAGACAGTTTTCAATTGCTAGTTAAACGAGAATGGAATTCGGTAAAATGCACATTGAGGTAAATGCAGTCTGGGCCGTGCCTGGCGCCTACATGGTGTAATAAAATGCATGAGCACTCACAACAGAAAAATACTTAGTTATCGCGCTGAATTTTAAAATCTGCGCCCGCCATCACAGATTCCGATACATCCTGATCAGTAATTTGGCGTGCAGAGATAATATACTTTCTAGCCGCTGGATATCATCTATTTCCTAATTGCTGGATAGATCAATCCACAGATTGGCAGTAAATACAGATTTATTCACTAGAGTTCTTGGCCTTTTCATTTACCTTCCATGGACCCCTTTGATCGAATTCTCCTTTACACACTTGTTTTTTCGCTTTATACAAATCCCAGCCAATTCTTGTTGACATTCTTCTCAAAATCTTTCATAAATATCCATATTTTCAAAAAGTATTATTTGTGGCATTTTTTTTTCAAATTTAGCGGTTTTGGCATTTGGGTCCCGAAATGCGGCAAAAATAGCACGCGCTGAAGAATAGCAAAGCCTAGAATCAGCCACATCAAATAATCGTTGCCAATTCATACCCACAAAATCAGAAAATTGACCGGTTCTATCTATATAATGTTATCATGGATACGATAAGTCATGGATATTTATATTCTATAACGTAATGTACTTTGATTGCATTTGAAGTAGGGGGTCATCAGCACCCGTCCCGCGATATGATTTCAGTTTCAAAATTTTGTTGTAGTACAAAAAGTTATTGCCCTGTGCCCAACATCACTGCACCTCACAGGCTGAAACGGCTTCGGCGATGGCAACAGCATTCCATCGAGAAAGAATCAGCTGATATGAATACGGATATGGCCTTGACGTGCAATGGCACAGATACTGACAAGACCGAAATACTTGTA
>NW_027648769.1:0-24018 GCF_051294905.1 Botryllus schlosseri | reverse complement strand
TCCCCCCAAAATGGCTAAATCTGCCAATATCTCCTAAACTACAATAGCCAGGAATACGCCGATAGGCTCATTCGACGTAACTTTTGATTTGCTACAGTCTGGTAGCGGAGTTGTAACTGTAGGCCCTCGGGAACATAGAGAAATCATGGTGTAATTGAACTTTTCATAAATTTTCATACCCCCCAAAATGGCTAAATCTGCCAATATCTCCTAAACTACAATAGCCAGGAATACGCCGATAGGCTCATTCGACGTAACTTTTGATTTGCTACAGTCTGGTAGCGGAGTTGTAACTGTAGGCCCTCGGGAACATAGAGAAATCTTGGTGTAATTGAACTTTTCATAAATTTTCATACCCCCCAAAATGGCTAAATCTGCCAATATCTCCTAAACTACAATAGCCAGGAATACGCCGATAGGCTCATTCGACGTAACTTTTGATTTGCTACAGTCTGGTAGCGGAGTTGTAACTGTAGGCCCTCGGGAACATAGAGAAATCATGGTGTAATTGAACTTTTCATAAATTTTCATACCCCCCAAAATGGCTAAATCTGCCAATATCTCCTAAACTACAATAGCCAGGAATACGCCGATAGGCTCATTCGACGTAACTTTTGATTTGCTACAGTCTGGTAGCGGAGTTGTAACTGTAGGCCCTCGGGAACATGAGAAATCATGGTGTAATTGAACTTTTCATAAATTTTCTTTCCCCCAAAATGGCTAAATCTGCCAATATCTCCTAAACTACAATAGCCAGGAATACGCCGATAGGCTCATTCGACGTAACTTTTGATTTGCTACAGTCTGGTAGCGGAGTTGTAACTGTAGGCCCTCGGGAACATAGAGAAATCATGGTGTAATTGAACTTTTCATAAATTTTCATACCCCCCAAAATGGCTAAATCTGCCAATATCTCCTAAACTACAATAGCCAGGAATACGCCGATAGGCTCATTCGACGTAACTTTTGATTTGCTACAGTCTGGTAGCGGAGTTGTAACTGTAGGCCCTCGGGAACATAGAGAAATCATGGTGTAATTGAACTTTTCATAAATTTTCATACCCCCCAAAATGGCTAAATCTGCCAATATCTCCTAAACTACAATAGCCAGGAATACGCCGATAGGCTCATTCGACGTAACTTTTGATTTGCTACAGTCTGGTAGCGGAGTTGTAACTGTAGGCCCTCGGGAACATAGAGAAATCATGGTGTAATTGAACTTTTCATAAATTTTCATACCCCCCAAAATGGCTAAATCTGCCAATATCTCCTAAACTACAATAGCCAGGAATACGCCGATAGGCTCATTCGACGTAACTTTTGATTTGCTACAGTCTGGTAGCGGAGTTGTAACTGTAGGCCCTCGGGAACATAGAGAAATCATGGTGTAATTGAACTTTTCATAAATTTTCATACCCCCCAAAATGGCTAAATCTGCCAATATCTCCTAAACTACAATAGCCAGGAATACGCCGATAGGCTCATTCGACGTAACTTTTGATTTGCTACAGTCTGGTAGCGGAGTTGTAACTGTAGGCCCTCGGGAACATAGAGAAATCATGGTGTAATTGAACTTTTCATAAATTTTCATACCCCCCAAAATGGCTAAATCTGCCAATATCTCCTAAACTACAATAGCCAGGAATACGCCGATAGGCTCATTCGACGTAACTTTTGATTTGCTACAGTCTGGTAGCGGAGTTGTAACTGTAGGCCCTCGGGAACATAGAGAAATCATGGTGTAATTGAACTTTTCATAAATTTTCATACCCCCCAAAATGGCTAAATCTGCCAATATCTCCTAAACTACAATAGCCAGGAATACGCCGATAGGCTCATTCGACGTAACTTTTGATTTGCTACAGTCTGGTAGCGGAGTTGTAACTGTAGGCCCTCGGGAACATAGAGAAATCATGGTGTAATTGAACTTTTCATAAATTTTCATACCCCCAAAATGGCTAAATCTGCCAATATCTCCTAAACTACAATAGCCAGGAATACGCCGATAGGCTCATTCGACGTAACTTTTGATTTGCTACAGTCTGGTAGCGGAGTTGTAACTGTAGGCCCTCGGGAACATAGAGAAATCATGGTGTAATTGAACTTTTCATAAATTTTCATACCCCCCAAAATGGCTAAATCTGCCAATATCTCCTAAACTACAATAGCCAGGAATACGCCGATAGGCTCATTCGACGTAACTTTTGATTTGCTACAGTCTGGTAGCGGAGTTGTAACTGTAGGCCCTCGGGAACATAGAGAAATCATGGTGTAATTGAACTTTTCATAAATTTTCATACCCCCCAAAATGGCTAAATCTGCCAATATCTCCTAAACTACAATAGCCAGGAATACGCCGATAGGCTCATTCGACGTAACTTTTGATTTGCTACAGTCTGGTAGCGGAGTTGTAACTGTAGGCCCTCGGGAACATAGAGAAATCATGGTGTAATTGAACTTTTCATAAATTTTCATACCCCCCAAAATGGCTAAATCTGCCAATATCTCCTAAACTACAATAGCCAGGAATACGCCGATAGGCTCATTCGACGTAACTTTTGATTTGCTACAGTCTGGTAGCGGAGTTGTAACTGTAGGCCCTCGGGAACATAGAGAAATCATGGTGTAATTGAACTTTTCATAAATTTTCATACCCCCCAAAATGGCTAAATCTGCCAATATCTCCTAAACTACAATAGCCAGGAATACGCCGATAGGCTCATTCGACGTAACTTTTGATTTGCTACAGTCTGGTAGCGGAGTTGTAACTGTAGGCCCTCGGGAACATAGAGAAATCATGGTGTAATTGAACTTTTCATAAATTTTCATACCCCCCAAAATGGCTAAATCTGCCAATATCTCCTAAACTACAATAGCCAGGAATACGCCGATAGGCTCATTCGACGTAACTTTTGATTTGCTACAGTCTGGTAGCGGAGTTGTAACTGTAGGCCCTCGGGAACATAGAGAAATCATGGTGTAATTGAACTTTTCATAAATTTTCATACCCCCCAAAATGGCTAAATCTGCCAATATCTCCTAAACTACAATAGCCAGGAATACGCCGATAGGCTCATTCGACGTAACTTTTGATTTGCTACAGTCTGGTAGCGGAGTTGTAACTGTAGGCCCTCGGGAACATAGAGAAATCATGGTGTAATTGAACTTTTCATAAATTTTCATACCCCCCAAAATGGCTAAATCTGCCAATATCTCCTAAACTACAATAGCCAGGAATACGCCGATAGGCTCATTCGACGTAACTTTTGATTTGCTACAGTCTGGTAGCGGAGTTGTAACTGTAGGCCCTCGGGAACATAGAGAAATCATGGTGTAATTGAACTTTTCATAAATTTTCATACCCCCCAAAATGGCTAAATCTGCCAATATCTCCTAAACTACAATAGCCAGGAATACGCCGATAGGCTCATTCGACGTAACTTTTGATTTGCTACAGTCTGGTAGCGGAGTTGTAACTGTAGGCCCTCGGGAACATAGAGAAATCATGGTGTAATTGAACTTTTCATAAATTTTCATACCCCCCAAAATGGCTAAATCTGCCAATATCTCCTAAACTACAATAGCCAGGAATACGCCGATAGGCTCATTCGACGTAACTTTTGATTTGCTACAGTCTGGTAGCGGAGTTGTAACTGTAGGCCCTCGGGAACATAGAGAAATCATGGTGTAATTGAACTTTTCATAAATTTTCATACCCCCCAAAATGGCTAAATCTGCCAATATCTCCTAAACTACAATAGCCAGGAATACGCCGATAGGCTCATTCGACGTAACTTTTGATTTGCTACAGTCTGGTAGCGGAGTTGTAACTGTAGGCCCTCGGGAACATAGAGAAATCATGGTGTAATTGAACTTTTCATAAATTTTCATACCCCCCAAAATGGCTAAATCTGCCAATATCTCCTAAACTACAATAGCCAGGAATACGCCGATAGGCTCATTCGACGTAACTTTTGATTTGCTACAGTCTGGTAGCGGAGTTGTAACTGTAGGCCCTCGGGAACATAGAGAAATCATGGTGTAATTGAACTTTTCATAAATTTTCATACCCCCCAAAATGGCTAAATCTGCCAATATCTCCTAAACTACAATAGCCAGGAATACGCCGATAGGCTCATTCGACGTAACTTTTGATTTGCTACAGTCTGGTAGCGGAGTTGTAACTGTAGGCCCTCGGGAACATAGAGAAATCATGGTGTAATTGAACTTTTCATAAATTTTCATACCCCCCAAAATGGCTAAATCTGCCAATATCTCCTAAACTACAATAGCCAGGAATACGCCGATAGGCTCATTCGACGTAACTTTTGATTTGCTACAGTCTGGTAGCGGAGTTGTAACTGTAGGCCCTCGGGAACATAGAGAAATCATGGTGTAATTGAACTTTTCATAAATTTTCATACCCCCCAAAATGGCTAAATCTGCCAATATCTCCTAAACTACAATAGCCAGGAATACGCCGATAGGCTCATTCGACGTAACTTTTGATTTGCTACAGTCTGGTAGCGGAGTTGTAACTGTAGGCCCTCGGGAACATAGAGAAATCATGGTGTAATTGAACTTTTCATAAATTTTCATACCCCCCAAAATGGCTAAATCTGCCAATATCTCCTAAACTACAATAGCCAGGAATACGCCGATAGGCTCATTCGACGTAACTTTTGATTTGCTACAGTCTGGTAGCGGAGTTGTAACTGTAGGCCCTCGGGAACATAGAGAAATCATGGTGTAATTGAACTTTTCATAAATTTTCATACCCCCCAAAATGGCTAAATCTGCCAATATCTCCTAAACTACAATAGCCAGGAATACGCCGATAGGCTCATTCGACGTAACTTTTGATTTGCTACAGTCTGGTAGCGGAGTTGTAACTGTAGGCCCTCGGGAACATAGAGAAATCATGGTGTAATTGAACTTTTCATAAATTTTCATACCCCCCAAAATGGCTAAATCTGCCAATATCTCCTAAACTACAATAGCCAGGAATACGCCGATAGGCTCATTCGACGTAACTTTTGATTTGCTACAGTCTGGTAGCGGAGTTGTAACTGTAGGCCCTCGGGAACATAGAGAAATCATGGTGTAATTGAACTTTTCATAAATTTTCATACCCCCCAAAATGGCTAAATCTGCCAATATCTCCTAAACTACAATAGCCAGGAATACGCCGATAGGCTCATTCGACGTAACTTTTGATTTGCTACAGTCTGGTAGCGGAGTTGTAACTGTAGGCCCTCGGGAACATAGAGAAATCATGGTGTAATTGAACTTTTCATAAATTTTCATACCCCCCAAAATGGCTAAATCTGCCAATATCTCCTAAACTACAATAGCCAGGAATACGCCGATAGGCTCATTCGACGTAACTTTTGATTTGCTACAGTCTGGTAGCGGAGTTGTAACTGTAGGCCCTCGGGAACATAGAGAAATCATGGTGTAATTGAACTTTTCATAAATTTTCATACCCCCCAAAATGGCTAAATCTGCCAATATCTCCTAAACTACAATAGCCAGGAATACGCCGATAGGCTCATTCGACGTAACTTTTGATTTGCTACAGTCTGGTAGCGGAGTTGTAACTGTAGGCCCTCGGGAACATAGAGAAATCATGGTGTAATTGAACTTTTCATAAATTTTCATACCCCCCAAAATGGCTAAATCTGCCAATATCTCCTAAACTACAATAGCCAGGAATACGCCGATAGGCTCATTCGACGTAACTTTTGATTTGCTACAGTCTGGTAGCGGAGTTGTAACTGTAGGCCCTCGGGAACATAGAGAAATCATGGTGTAATTGAACTTTTCATAAATTTTCATACCCCCCAAAATGGCTAAATCTGCCAATATCTCCTAAACTACAATAGCCAGGAATACGCCGATAGGCTCATTCGACGTAACTTTTGATTTGCTATAGTCTGGTAGCGGAGTTGTAACTGTAGGCCCTCGGGAACATAGAGAAATCATGGTGTAATTGAACTTTTCATAAATTTTCATACCCCCCAAAATGGCTAAATCTGCCAATATCTCCTAAACTACAATAGCCAGGAATACGCCGATAGGCTCATTCGACGTAACTTTTGATTTGCTACAGTCTGGTAGCGGAGTTGTAACTGTAGGCCCTCGGGAACATAGAGAAATCATGGTGTAATTGAACTTTTCATAAATTTTCATACCCCCCAAAATGGCTAAATCTGCCAATATCTCCTAAACTACAATAGCCAGGAATACGCCGATAGGCTCATTCGACGTAACTTTTGATTTGCTACAGTCTGGTAGCGGAGTTGTAACTGTAGGCCCTCGGGAACATAGAGAAATCATGGTGTAATTGAACTTTTCATAAATTTTCATACCCCCCAAAATGGCTAAATCTGCCAATATCTCCTAAACTACAATAGCCAGGAATACGCCGATAGGCTCATTCGACGTAACTTTTGATTTGCTACAGTCTGGTAGCGGAGTTGTAACTGTAGGCCCTCGGGAACATAGAGAAATCATGGTGTAATTGAACTTTTCATAAATTTTCATACCCCCCAAAATGGCTAAATCTGCCAATATCTCCTAAACTACAATAGCCAGGAATACGCCGATAGGCTCATTCGACGTAACTTTTGATTTGCTACAGTCTGGTAGCGGAGTTGTAACTGTAGGCCCTCGGGAACATAGAGAAATCATGGTGTAATTGAACTTTTCATAAATTTTCATACCCCCCAAAATGGCTAAATCTGCCAATATCTCCTAAACTACAATAGCCAGGAATACGCCGATAGGCTCATTCGACGTAACTTTTGATTTGCTACAGTCTGGTAGCGGAGTTGTAACTGTAGGCCCTCGGGAACATAGAGAAATCATGGTGTAATTGAACTTTTCATAAATTTTCATACCCCCCAAAATGGCTAAATCTGCCAATATCTCCTAAACTACAATAGCCAGGAATACGCCGATAGGCTCATTCGACGTAACTTTTGATTTGCTACAGTCTGGTAGCGGAGTTGTAACTGTAGGCCCTCGGGAACATAGAGAAATCATGGTGTAATTGAACTTTTCATAAATTTTCATACCCCCCAAAATGGCTAAATCTGCCAATATCTCCTAAACTACAATAGCCAGGAATACGCCGATAGGCTCATTCGACGTAACTTTTGATTTGCTACAGTCTGGTAGCGGAGTTGTAACTGTAGGCCCTCGGGAACATAGAGAAATCATGGTGTAATTGAACTTTTCATAAATTTTCATACCCCCCAAAATGGCTAAATCTGCCAATATCTCCTAAACTACAATAGCCAGGAATACGCCGATAGGCTCATTCGACGTAACTTTTGATTTGCTACAGTCTGGTAGCGGAGTTGTAACTGTAGGCCCTCGGGAACATAGAGAAATCATGGTGTAATTGAACTTTTCATAAATTTTCATACCCCCCAAAATGGCTAAATCTGCCAATATCTCCTAAACTACAATAGCCAGGAATACGCCGATAGGCTCATTCGACGTAACTTTTGATTTGCTACAGTCTGGTAGCGGAGTTGTAACTGTAGGCCCTCGGGAACATAGAGAAATCATGGTGTAATTGAACTTTTCATAAATTTTCATACCCCCCAAAATGGCTAAATCTGCCAATATCTCCTAAACTACAATAGCCAGGAATACGCCGATAGGCTCATTCGACGTAACTTTTGATTTGCTACAGTCTGGTAGCGGAGTTGTAACTGTAGGCCCTCGGGAACATAGAGAAATCATGGTGTAATTGAACTTTTCATAAATTTTCATACCCCCCAAAATGGCTAAATCTGCCAATATCTCCTAAACTACAATAGCCAGGAATACGCCGATAGGCTCATTCGACGTAACTTTTGATTTGCTACAGTCTGGTAGCGGAGTTGTAACTGTAGGCCCTCGGGAACATAGAGAAATCATGGTGTAATTGAACTTTTCATAAATTTTCATACCCCCCAAAATGGCTAAATCTGCCAATATCTCCTAAACTACAATAGCCAGGAATACGCCGATAGGCTCATTCGACGTAACTTTTGATTTGCTACAGTCTGGTAGCGGAGTTGTAACTGTAGGCCCTCGGGAACATAGAGAAATCATGGTGTAATTGAACTTTTCATAAATTTTCATACCCCCCAAAATGGCTAAATCTGCCAATATCTCCTAAACTACAATAGCCAGGAATACGCCGATAGGCTCATTCGACGTAACTTTTGATTTGCTACAGTCTGGTAGCGGAGTTGTAACTGTAGGCCCTCGGGAACATAGAGAAATCATGGTGTAATTGAACTTTTCATAAATTTTCATACCCCCCAAAATGGCTAAATCTGCCAATATCTCCTAAACTACAATAGCCAGGAATACGCCGATAGGCTCATTCGACGTAACTTTTGATTTGCTACAGTCTGGTAGCGGAGTTGTAACTGTAGGCCCTCGGGAACATAGAGAAATCATGGTGTAATTGAACTTTTCATAAATTTTCATACCCCCCAAAATGGCTAAATCTGCCAATATCTCCTAAACTACAATAGCCAGGAATACGCCGATAGGCTCATTCGACGTAACTTTTGATTTGCTACAGTCTGGTAGCGGAGTTGTAACTGTAGGCCCTCGGGAACATAGAGAAATCATGGTGTAATTGAACTTTTCATAAATTTTCATACCCCCCAAAATGGCTAAATCTGCCAATATCTCCTAAACTACAATAGCCAGGAATACGCCGATAGGCTCATTCGACGTAACTTTTGATTTGCTACAGTCTGGTAGCGGAGTTGTAACTGTAGGCCCTCGGGAACATAGAGAAATCATGGTGTAATTGAACTTTTCATAAATTTTCATACCCCCCAAAATGGCTAAATCTGCCAATATCTCCTAAACTACAATAGCCAGGAATACGCCGATAGGCTCATTCGACGTAACTTTTGATTTGCTACAGTCTGGTAGCGGAGTTGTAACTGTAGGCCCTCGGGAACATAGAGAAATCATGGTGTAATTGAACTTTTCATAAATTTTCATACCCCCCAAAATGGCTAAATCTGCCAATATCTCCTAAACTACAATAGCCAGGAATACGCCGATAGGCTCATTCGACGTAACTTTTGATTTGCTACAGTCTGGTAGCGGAGTTGTAACTGTAGGCCCTCGGGAACATAGAGAAATCATGGTGTAATTGAACTTTTCATAAATTTTCATACCCCCCAAAATGGCTAAATCTGCCAATATCTCCTAAACTACAATAGCCAGGAATACGCCGATAGGCTCATTCGACGTAACTTTTGATTTGCTACAGTCTGGTAGCGGAGTTGTAACTGTAGGCCCTCGGGAACATAGAGAAATCATGGTGTAATTGAACTTTTCATAAATTTTCATACCCCCCAAAATGGCTAAATCTGCCAATATCTCCTAAACTACAATAGCCAGGAATACGCCGATAGGCTCATTCGACGTAACTTTTGATTTGCTACAGTCTGGTAGCGGAGTTGTAACTGTAGGCCCTCGGGAACATAGAGAAATCATGGTGTAATTGAACTTTTCATAAATTTTCATACCCCCCAAAATGGCTAAATCTGCCAATATCTCCTAAACTACAATAGCCAGGAATACGCGATAGGCTCATTCGACGTAACTTTTGATTTGCTACAGTCTGGTAGTGGAGTTGTAACTGTAGGCCCTCGGGAACATAGAGAAATCATGGTGTAATTGAACTTTTCATAAATTTTCATACCCCCCAAAATGGCTAAATCTGCCAATATCTCCTAAACTACAATAGCCAGGAATACGCCGATAGGCTCATTCGACGTAACTTTTGATTTGCTACAGTCTGGTAGCGGAGTTGTAACTGTAGGCCCTCGGGAACATAGAGAAATCATGGTGTAATTGAACTTTTCATAAATTTTCATACCCCCCAAAATGGCTAAATCTGCCAATATCTCCTAAACTACAATAGCCAGGAATACGCCGATAGGCTCATTCGACGTAACTTTTGATTTGCTACAGTCTGGTAGCGGAGTTGTAACTGTAGGCCCTCGGGAACATAGAGAAATCATGGTGTAATTGAACTTTTCATAAATTTTCATACCCCCCAAAATGGCTAAATCTGCCAATATCTCCTAAACTACAATAGCCAGGAATACGCCGATAGGCTCATTCGACGTAACTTTTGATTTGCTACAGTCTGGTAGCGGAGTTGTAACTGTAGGCCCTCGGGAACATAGAGAAATCATGGTGTAATTGAACTTTTCATAAATTTTCATACCCCCCAAAATGGCTAAATCTGCCAATATCTCCTAAACTACAATAGCCAGGAATACGCCGATAGGCTCATTCGACGTAACTTTTGATTTGCTACAGTCTGGTAGCGGAGTTGTAACTGTAGGCCCTCGGGAACATAGAGAAATCATGGTGTAATTGAACTTTTCATAAATTTTCATACCCCCCAAAATGGCTAAATCTGCCAATATCTCCTAAACTACAATACCCAGGAATACGCCGATAGGCTCATTCGACGTAACTTTTGATTTGCTACAGTTTGGTAGCGGAGTTGTAACTGTAGGCCCTCGGGAACATAGAGAAATATTGGTGTAATTGAACTTTTCATAAATTTTCATACCCCCCAAAATGGCTAAATCTGCCAATATCTCCTAAACTACAATAGCCAGGAATACGCCGATAGGCTCATTCGACGTAACTTTTGATTTGCTACAGTCTGGTAGCGGAGTTGTAACTGTAGGCCCTCGGGAACATAGAGAAATCATGGTGTAATTGAACTTTTCATAAATTTTCATACCCCCCAAAATGGCTAAATCTGCCAATATCTCCTAAACTACAATAGCCAGGAATACGCCGATAGTCTCATTCGACGTAGCTTTTGATTTGCTACAGTCTGGTAGCGGAGTTGTAACTGTAGGCCCTCGGGAACATAGAGAAATCATGGTGTAATTGAACTTTTCATAAATTTTCATACCCCCCAAAATGGCTAAATCTGCCAATATCTCCTAAACTACAATAGCCAGGAATACGCCGATAGGCTCATTCGACGTAACTTTTGATTTGCTACAGTCTGGTAGCGGAGTTGTAACTGTAGGCCCCCGGGAACATAGAGAAATCATGGTGTAATTGAACTTTTCATAAATTTTCATACCCCCCAAAATGGCTAAATCTGCCAATATCTCCTAAACTACAATAGCCAGGAATACGCCGATAGGCTCATTCGACATAACTTTTGATTTGCTACAGTCTGGTAGCGGAGTTGTAACTGTAGGCCCCCGGGAACATAGAGAAATCATGGTGTAATTGAACTTTTCATAAATTTTCATACCCCCCAAAATGGCTAAATCTGCCAATATCTCCTAAACTACAATAGCCAGGAATACGCCGATAGGCTCATTCGACGTAACTTTTGATTTGCTACAGTCTGGTAGCGGAGTTGTAACTGTAGGCCCTCGGGAACATAGAGAAATCATGGTGTAATTGAACTTTTCATAAATTTTCATACCCCCCAAAATGGCTAAATCTGCCAATATCTCCTAAACTACAATAGCCAGGAATACGCCGATAGGCTCATTCGACGTAACTTTTGATTTGCTACAGTCTGGTAGCGGAGTTGTAACTGTAGGCCCTCGGGAACATAGAGAAATCATGGTGTAATTGAACTTTTCATAAATTTTCATACCCCCCAAAATGGCTAAATCTGCCAATATCTCCTAAACTACAATAGCCAGGAATACGCCGATAGGCTCATTCGACGTAACTTTTGATTTGCTACAGTCTGGTAGCGGAGTTGTAACTGTAGGCCCTCGGGAACATAGAGAAATCATGGTGTAATTGAACTTTTCATAAATTTTCATACCCCCCAAAATGGCTAAATCTGCCAATATCTCCTAAACTACAATAGCCAGGAATACGCCGATAGGCTCATTCGACGTAACTTTTGATTTGCTACAGTCTGGTAGCGGAGTTGTAACTGTAGGCCCTCGGGAACATAGAGAAATCATGGTGTAATTGAACTTTTCATAAATTTTCATACCCCCCAAAATGGCTAAATCTGCCAATATCTCCTAAACTACAATAGCCAGGAATACGCCGATAGGCTCATTCGACGTAACTTTTGATTTGCTACAGTCTGGTAGCGGAGTTGTAACTGTAGGCCCTCGGGAACATAGAGAAATCATGGTGTAATTGAACTTTTCATAAATTTTCATACCCCCCAAAATGGCTAAATCTGCCAATATCTCCTAAACTACAATAGCCAGGAATACGCCGATAGGCTCATTCGACGTAACTTTTGATTTGCTACAGTCTGGTAGCGGAGTACTGTAGGCCCTCGGGAACATAGGGAAATCATGGTGTAATTGAACTTTTCATAAATTTTCATACCCCCCAAAATGGCTAAATCTGCCAATATCTCCTAAACTACAATAGCCAGGAATACGCCGATAGGCTCATTCGACGTAACTTTTGATTTGCTACAGTCTGGTAGCGGAGTTGTAACTGTAGGCCCTCGGGAACATAGAGAAATCATGGTGTAATTGAACTTTTCATAATTTTCATACCCCCCAAAATGGCTAAATCTGCCAATATCTCCTAAACTACAATAGCCAGGAATACGCCGATAGGCTCATTCGACGTAACTTTTGATTTGCTACAGTCTGGTAGCGGAGTTGTAACTGTAGGCCCTCGGGAACATAGAGAAATCATGGTGTAATTGAACTTTTCATAAATTTTCATACCCCCCAAAATGGCTAAATCTGCCAATATCTCCTAAACTACAATAGCCAGGAATACGCCGATAGGCTCATTCGACGTAACTTTTGATTTGCTACAGTCTGGTAGCGGAGTTGTAACTGTAGGCCCTCGGGAACATAGAGAAATCATGGTGTAATTGAACTTTTCATAAATTTTCATACCCCCCAAAATGGCTAAATCTGCCAATATCTCCTAAACTACAATAGCCAGGAATACGCCGATAGGCTCATTCGACGTAACTTTTGATTTGCTACAGTCTGGTAGCGGAGTTGTAACTGTAGGCCCTCGGGAACATAGAGAAATCATGGTGTAATTGAACTTTTCATAAATTTTCATACCCCCCAAAATGGCTAAATCTGCCAATATCTCCTAAACTACAATAGCCAGGAATACGCCGATAGGCTCATTCGACGTAACTTTTGATTTGCTACAGTCTGGTAGCGGGGTTGTAACTATAGGCCCTCGGGAACATAGAGAAATCATGGTGTAATTGAACTTTTCATAAATTTTCATACCCACCCAAAATGGCTAAATCTGCCAATATCTCCTAAACTACAATAGCCAGGAATACGCCGATAGGCTCATTCGACGTAACTTTTGATTTGCTACAGTCTGGTAGCGGAGTTGTAACTGTAGGCCCTCGGGAACATAGAGAAATCTTGGTGTAATTGAACTTTTCATAAATTTTCATACCCCCAAAATGGCTGAATCTGCCAATATCTCCTAAACTACAATAGCCAGGAATACGCCGATAGGCTCATTCGACGTAACTTTTGATTTGCTACAGTCTGGTAGCGGAGTTGTAACTGTAGGCCCTCGGGAACATAGAGAAATCATGGTGTAATTGAACTTTTCATAAATTTTCATACCCCCCAAAATGGCTAAATCTGCCAATATCTCCTAAACTACAATAGCCAGGAATACGCCGATAGGCTCATTCGACGTAACTTTTGATTTGCTACAGTCTGGTAGCGGAGTTGTAACTGTAGGCCCTCGGGAACATAGAGAAATCATGGTGTAATTGAACTTTTCATAAATTTTCATACCCCCCAAAATGGCTAAATCTGCCAATATCTCCTAAACTACAATAGCCAGGAAAACGCCGATAGGCTCATTCGACGTACTTTTGATTTGCTACAGTCTGGTAGCGGAGTTGTAACTGTAGGCCCTCGGGAACATAGAGAAATCATGGTGTAATTGAACTTTTCATAAATTTTCATACCCCCAAAATGGCTAAATCTGCCAATATCTCCTAAACTACAATAGCCAGGAATACGCCGATAGGCTCATTCGACGTAACTTTTGATTTGCTACAGTCTGGTAGCGGAGTTGTAACTGTAGGCCCCCGGGAACATAGAGAAATCATGGTGTAATTGAACTTTTCATAAATTTTCATACCCCCCAAAATGGCTAAATCTGCCAATATCTCCTAAACTACAATAGCCAGGAATACGCCGATAGGCTCATTCGACATAACTTTTGATTTGCTACAGTCTGGTAGCGGAGTTGTAACTGTAGGCCCCGGGAACATAGAGAAATCATGGTGTAATTGAACTTTTCATAAATTTTCATACCCCCAAAATGGCTAAATCTGCCAATATCTCCTAAACTACAATAGCCAGGAATACGCCGATAGGCTCATTCGACGTAACTTTTGATTTGCTACAGTCTGGTAGCGGAGTTGTAACTGTAGGCCCTCGGGAACATAGAGAAATCATGGTGTAATTGAACTTTTCATAAATTTTCATACCCCCAAAATGGCTAAATCTGCCAATATATCCTAAACTACAATAGCCAGGAATACGCCGATAGGCTCATTCGACGTAACTTTTGATTTGCTACAGTCTGGTAGCGGAGTTGTAACTGTAGGCCCTCGGGAACATAGAGAAATCATGGTGTAATTGAACTTTTCATAAATTTTCATACCCCCCAAAATGGCTAAATCTGCCAATATCTCCTAAACTACAATAGCCAGGATACGCCGATAGGCTCATTCGACGTAACTTTTGATTTGCTACAGTCTGGTAGCGGAGTTGTAACTGTAGGCCCTCGGGAACATAGAGAAATCATGGTGTAATTGAACTTTTCATAAATTTTCATACCCCCAAAATGGCTAAATCTGGCAATATCTCCTAAACTACAATAGCCAGGAATACGCCGATAGGCTCATTCGACGTAACTTTTGATTTGCTACAGTCTGGTAGCGGAGTTGTAACTGTAGGCCCTCGGGAACATAGAGAAATCATGGTGTAATTGAACTTTTCATAAATTTTCATACCCCCAAAATGGCTAAATCTGCAATATCTCCTAAACTACAATAGCCAGGAATACGCCGATAGGCTCATTCGACGTAACTTTTGATTTGCTACAGTCTGGTAGCGAGTTGTAACTGTAGGCCCTCGGGAACATAGAGAAATCATGGTGTAATTGAACTTTTCATAAATTTTCATACCCCCCAAAATGGCTAAATCTGCCAATATCTCCTAAACTACAATAGCCAGGAATACGCCGATAGGCTCATTCGACGTAACTTTTGATTTGCTACAGTCTGGTAGCGGAGTTGTAACTGTAGGCCCTCGGGAACATAGAGAAATCATGGTGTAATTGAACTTTTCATAAATTTTCATACCCCCCAAAATGGCTAAATCTGCCAATATCTCCTAAACTACAATAGCCAGGAATACGCCGATAGGCTCATTCGACGTAACTTTTGATTTGCTACAGTCTGGTAGCGGAGTTGTAACTGTAGGCCCTCGGGAACATAGAGAAATCGTGGTGTAATTGAACTTTTCATAAATTTTCATACCCCCCAAAATGGCTAAATCTACCAATATCTCCTAAACTACAATAGCCAGGAATACGCCGATAGGCTTATTCGACGTAACTTTTGATTTGCTACAGTCTGGTAGCGGAGTTGTAACTGTAGGCCCTCGGGAACATAGAGAAATCATGGTGTAATTGAACTTTTCATAAATTTTCATACCCCCCAAAATGGCTAAATCTGCCAATATCTCCTAAACTACAATAGCCAGGAATACGCCGATAGGCTCATTCGACGTAACTTTTGATTTGCTACAGTCTGGTAGCGGAGTTGTAACTGTAGGCCCTCGGGAACATAGAGAAATCATGGTGTAATTGAACTTTTCATAAATTTTCATACCCCCCAAAATGGCTAAATCTGCCAATATCTCCTAAACTACAATAGCCAGGAATACGCCGATAGGCTCATTCGACGTAACTTTTGATTTGCTACAGTCTGGTAGCGGAGTTGTAACTGTAGGCCCTCGGGAACATAGAGAAATCATGGTGTAATTGAACTTTTCATAAATTTTCATACCCCCCAAAATGGCTAAATCTGCCAATATCTCCTAAACTACAATAGCCAGGAATACGCCGATAGGCTCATTCGACGTAACTTTTGATTTGCTACAGTCTGGTAGCGGAGTTGTAACTGTAGGCCCTCGGGAACATAGAGAAATCATGGTGTAATTGAACTTTTCATAAATTTTCATACCCCCCAAAATGGCTAAATCTGCCAATATCTCCTAAACTACAATAGCCAGGAATACGCCGATAGGCTCATTCGACGTAACTTTTGATTTGCTACAGTCTGGTAGCGGAGTTGTAACTGTAGGCCCTCGGGAACATAGAGAAATCGTGGTGTAATTGAACTTTTCATAAATTTTCATACCCCCCAAAATGGCTAAATCTGCCAATATCTCCTAAACTACAATAGCCAGGAATACGCCGATAGGCTTATTCGACGTAACTTTTGATTTGCTACAGTCTGGTAGCGGAGTTGTAACTGTAGGCCCTCGGGAACATAGAGAAATCATGGTGTAATTGAACTTTTCATAAATTTTCATACCCCCCAAAATGGCTAAATCTGCCAATATCTCCTAAACTACAATAGCCAGGAATACGCCGATAGGCTCATTCGACGTAACTTTTGATTTGCTACAGTCTGGTAGCGGAGTTGTAACTGTAGGCCCTCGGGAACATAGAGAAATCATGGTGTAATTGAACTTTTCATAAATTTTCATACCCCCCAAAATGGCTAAATCTGCCAATATCTCCTAAACTACAATAGCCAGGAATACGCCGATAGGCTCATTCGACGTCACTTTTGATTTGCTACAGTCTGGTAGCGGAGTTGTAACTGTAGGCCCTCGGGAACATAGAGAAATCATGGTGTAATTGAACTTTTCATAAATTTTCATACCCCCCAAAATGGCTAAATCTGCCAATATCTCCTAAACTACAATAGCCAGGAATACGCCGATAGGCTCATTCGACGTAACTTTTGATTTGCTACAGTCTGGTAGCGGAGTTGTAACTGTAGGCCCTCGGGAACATAGAGAAATCATGGTGTAATTGAACTTTTCATAAATTTTCATACCCCCCAAAATGGCTAAATCTGCCAATATCTCCTAAACTACAATAGCCAGGAATACGCCGATAGGCTCATTCGACGTAACTTTTGATTTGCTACAGTCTGGTAGCGGAGTTGTAACTGTAGGCCCTCGGGAACATAGAGAAATCATGGTGTAATTGAATTTTTCATAAATTTTCATACCCCCCAAAATGGCTAAATCTGCCAATATCTCCTAAACTACAATAGCCAGGAATACGCCGATAGGCTCATTCGACGTAACTTTTGATTTGCTACAGTCTGGTAGCGAAGTTGTAACTGTAGGCCCTCGGGAACATAGAGAAATCATGGTGTAATTGAACTTTTCATAAATTTTCATACCCCCCAAAATGGCTAAATCTGCCAATATCTCCTAAACTACAATAGCCAGGAATACGCCGATAGGCTCATTCGACGTAACTTTGGATTTGCTACAGTCTGGTAGCGGAGTTGTAACTGTAGGCCCTCGGGAACATAGAGAAATCATGGTGTAATTGAACTTTTCATAAATTTTCATACCCCCCAAAATGGCTAAATCTGCCAATATCTCCTAAACTACAATAGCCAGGAATACGCCGATAGGCTCATTCGACGTAACTTTTGATTTGCTACAGTCTGGTAGCGGAGTTGTAACTGTAGGCCCTCGGGAACATAGAGAAATCATGGTGTAATTGAACTTTTCATAAATTTTCATACCCCCCAAAATGGCTAAATCTGCCAATATCTCCTAAACTACAATAGCCAGGAATACGCCGATAGGCTCATTCGACGTAACTTTTGATTTGCTACAGTCTGGTAGCGGAGTTGTAACTGTAGGCCCTCGGGAACATAGAGAAATCATGGTGTAATTGAACTATTCATAAATTTTCATACCCCCCAAAATGGCTAAATCTGCCAATATCTCCTAAACTACAATAGCCAGGAATACGCCGATAGGCTCATTCGACGTAACTTTTGATTTGCTACAGTCTGGTAGCGGAGTTGTAACTGTAGGCCCTCGGGAGCATAGAGAAATCATGGTGTAATTGAAATTTTCATAAATTTTCATACCCCCCAAAATGGCTAAATCTGCCAATATCTCCTAAACTACAATAGCCAGGAATACGCCGATAGGCTCATTCGACGTAGCTTTTGATTTGCTACAGTCTGGTAGCGGAGTTGTAACTGTAGGCCCTCGGGAACATAGAGAAATCATGGTGTAATTGAACTTTTCATAAATTTTCATACCCCCCAAAATGGCTAAATCTGCCAATATCTCCTAAACTACAATAGCCAGGAATACGCCGATAGGCTCATTCGACGTAGCTTTTGATTTGCTACAGTCTGGTAGCGGAGTTGTAACTGTAGGCCCTCGGGAACATAGAGAAATCATGGTGTAATTGAACTTTTCATAAATTTTCATACCCCCCAAAATGGCTAAATCTGCCAATATCTACTAAACTACAATAGCCAGGAAAACGCCGATAGGCTCATTCGACGTAACTTTTGATTTGCTACAGTCTGGTAGCGGAGTTGTAACTGTAGGCCCCCGGGAACATAGAGAAATCATGGTTTAATTGAACTTTTCATAAATTTTCATACCCCCCAAAATGGCTAAATCTGCCAATATCTCCTAAACTACAATAGCCAGGAATACGCCGATAGGCTTATTCGACGTAACTTTTGATTTGCTACATGTAGGCCCTCGGGAACATAGAGAAATCATGGTGTAATTGAACTTTTCATAAATTTTCATACCCCCCAAAATGGCTAAATCTGCAATATCTCCTAAACTACGATAGCCAGGAATACGCCGATAGGCTCATCGACGTAACTTTTGATTTGCTACAGTCTGGTAGCGGAGTTGTAACTGTAGGCCCTCGGGAACATAGAGAAATCATGGTGTAATTGAACTTTTCATAAATTTTCATACCCCCCAAAATGGCTAAATCTGCCAATATCTCCTAAACTACAATAGCCAGGAATACGCCGATAGGCTCATTCGACGTAACTTTGATTTGCTACAGTCTGGTAGCGGAGTTGTAACTGTAGGCCCTCGGGAACATAGAGAAATCATGGTGTAATTGATTTTTCATAAATTTCATACCCCCCAAAATGGCTAAATCTGCCCAATATCTCCTAAACTACAATAGCCAGGAATACGCCGATAGCTCATTCGACGTAACTTTTGATTTGCTACAGTCTGGTAGCGGAGTTGTAACTGTAGGCCCTCGGGAACATAGAGAAATCATGGTGTAATTGAACTTTTCATAAATTTCATACCCCCCAAAATGGCTAAATCTGCCAATATCTCCTAAACTACAATAGCCAGGAATACGCCGATAGGCTCATTCGACGTAACTTTTGATTTGCTACAGTCTGGTAGCGGAGTTGTAACTGTAGGCCCTCGGGAACATAGAGAAATCATGGTGTAATTGAACTTTTCATAAATTTTCATACCCCCCAAAATGGCTAAATCTGCCAATATCTCCTAAACTACAATAGCCAGGAATACGCCGATAGGCTCATTCGACGTAACTTTTGATTTGCTACAGTCTGGTAGCGGAGTTGTAACTGTAGGCCCTCGGGAACATAGAGAAATCATGGTGTAATTGAACTTTTCATAAATTTTCATACCCCCAAAATGGCTAAATCTGCCAATATCTCCTAAACTACAATAGCCAGGATACGCCGATAGGCTCATTCGACGTCAACTTTGATTTGCTACAGTCTGGTAGCGGAGTTGTAACTGTAGGCCCTCGGGAACATAGAGAAATCATGGTGTAATTGAACTTTTCATAAATTTTCATACCCCCAAAATGGCTAAATCTGCCAATATCTCCTAAACTACAATAGCCAGGAATACGCCGATAGGCTCATTCGACGTAACTTTTGATTTGCTACAGTCTGGTAGCGGAGTTGTAACTGTAGGCCCTCGGGAACATAGAGAAATCATGGTGTAATTGAACTTTTCATAAATTTTCATACCCCCCAAAATGGCTAAATCTGCCAATATCTCCTAAACTACAATAGCCAGGAATACGCCGATAGGCTCATTCGACGTAACTTTTGATTTGCTACAGTCTGGTAGCGGAGTTGTAACTGTAGGCACTCGGAACATAGAGAAATCATGGTGTAATTGAACTTTTCATAAATTTTCATACCCCCCAAAATGGCTAAATCTGCCAATATCTCCTAAACTACAATAGCCAGGAATACGCCGATAGGCTCATTCGACGTAACTTTTGATTTGCTACAGTCTGGTAGCGGAGTTGTAACTGTAGGCCCTCGGGAACATAGAGAAATCATGGTGTAATTGAACTTTTCATAAATTTTCATACCCCCCAAAATGGCTAAATCTGCAATATCTCCTAAACTACAATAGCCAGGAATACGCCGATAGGCTCATTCAACGTCACTTTGATTTGCTACAGTCTGGTAGCGGAGTTGTAACTGTAGGCCCTCGGGAACATAGAGAAATCATGGTGTAATTGAACTTTCATAAATTTTCATACCCCCCAAAATGGCTAAATCTGCCAATATCTCCTAAACTACAATAGCCAGGAATACGCCGATAGGCTCATTCGACGTAACTTTTGATTTGCTACAGTCTGGTAGCGGAGTTGTAACTGTAGGCCCCCGGGAACATAGAGAAATCATGGTGTAATTGAACTTTTCATAAATTTTCATACCCCCCAAAATGGCTAAATCTGCCAATATCTCCTAAACTACAATAGCCAGGAATACGCCGATAGGCTCATTCGACATAACTTTTGATTTGCTACAGTCTGGTAGCGGAGTTGTAACTGTAGGCCCCCGGGAACATAGAGAAATCATGGTGTAATTGAACTTTTCATAAATTTTCATACCCCCAAAATGGCTAAATCTGCCAATATCTCCTAAACTACAATAGCCAGGAATACGCCGATAGGCTCATTCGACGTAACTTTTGATTTGCTACAGTCTGGTAGCGGAGTTGTAACTGTAGGCCCTCGGGAACATAGAGAAATCATGGTGTAATTGAACTTTTCATAAATTTTCATACCCCCCAAAATGGCTAAATCTGCCAATATCTCCTAAACTACAATAGCCAGGAATACGCCGATAGGCTCATTCGACGTAACTTTTGATTTGCTACAGTCTGGTAGCGGAGTTGTAACTGTAGGCCCTCGGGAACATAGAGAAATCATGGTGTAATTGAACTTTTCATAAATTTTCATACCCCCAAAATGGCTAAATCTGCCAATATCTCCTAAACTACAATAGCCAGGAATACGCCGATAGGCTCATTCGACGTAACTTTTGATTTGCTACAGTCTGGTAGCGGAGTTGTAACTGTAGGCCCTCGGGAACATAGAGAAATCATGGTGTATTGAACTTTTCATAAATTTTCATACCCCCCAAATGGCTAAATCTGCCAATATCTCCTAAACTACAATAGCCAGGAATACGCCGATAGGCTCATTCGACGTAACTTTTGATTTGCTACAGTCTGGTAGCGGAGTTGTAACTGTAGGCCCTCGGGAACATAGAGAATCGTGGTGTAATTGAACTTTTCATAAATTTTCATACCCCCCAAAATGGCTAAATCTGCCAATATCTCCTAAACTACAATAGCCAGGAATACGCCGATAGGCTTATTCGACGTAACTTTTGATTTGCTACAGTCTGGTAGCGGAGTTGTAACTGTAGGCCCTCGGGAACATAGGGAAATCATGGTGTAATTGAACTTTTCATAAATTTTCATACCCCCCAAAATGGCTAAATCTGCCAATATCTCCTAAACTACAATAGCCAGAATACGCCGATAGCTCATTCGACGTAACTTTTGATTTGCTACAGTCTGGTAGCGGAGTTGTAACTGTAGGCCCTCGGGAACATAGAAAAATCATGGTGTAATTGAACTTTTCATAAATTTTCATACCCCCCAAAATGGCTAAATCTGCCAATATCTCCTAAACTACAATAGCCAGGAATACGCCGATAGGCTCATTCGACGTCACTTTTGATTTGCTACAGTCTGGTAGCGGAGTTGTAACTGTAGGCCCTCGGGAACATAGAGAAATCATGGTGTAATTGAACTTTTCATAAATTTTCATACCCCCCAAAATGGCTAAATCTGCCAATATCTCCTAAACTACAATAGCCAGGAATACGCCGATAGGCTCATTCGACGTAACTTTTGATTTGCTACAGTCTGGTAGCGGAGTTGTAACTGTAGGCCCTCGGGAACATAGAGAAATCATGGTGTAATTGAACTTTTCATAAATTTTCATACCCCCCAAAATGGCTAAATCTGCCAATATCTCCTAAACTACAATAGCCAGGAATACGCCGATAGGCTCATTCGACGTAACTTTTGATTTGCTACAGTCTGGTAGCGGAGTTGTAACTGTAGGCCCTCGGGAACATAGAGAAATCATGGTGTAATTGAATTTTTCATAAATTTTCATACCCCCCAAAATGGCTAAATCTGCCATATCTCCTAAACTACAATAGCCAGGAATACGCCGATAGGCTCATTCGACGTAACTTTGATTTGCTACAGTCTGGTAGCGGAGTTGTAACTGTAGGCCCTCGGGAACATAGAGAAATCATGGTGTAATTGAACTTTTCATAAATTTTCATACCCCCCAAAATGGCTAAATCTGCCAATATCTCCTAAACTACAATAGCCAGGATTACGCCGATAGGCTCATTCGACGTAACTTTGGATTTGCTACAGTCTGGTAGCGGAGTTGTAACTGTAGGCCCTCGGGAACATAGAGAAATCATGGTGTAATTGAACTTTTCATAAATTTTCATACCCCCCAAAATGGCTAAATCTGCCAATATCTCCTAAACTACAATAGCCAGGAATACGCCGATAGGCTCATTCGACGTAAACTTTTGATTTGCTACAGTCTGGTAGCGGAGTTGTAACTGTAGGCCATCGGGAACATAGAGAAATCATGGTGTAATTGAACTTTTCATAAATTTTCATACCCCCCAAAATGGCTAAATCTGCCAATATCTCCTAACTACAATAGCCAGGAATACGCCGATATTGTTGTCCCAGTAGATGGCAGCCGTACCTAGCGCAGTTACACCGTTAACCACCATCAGAACATTGAGCAGACAGTAGCATTCCATTAGGATCTCGGAGCAGCGAGGCATAGTTACCGTATTTCAGTGAATATAAACGCGGCTATTCAGGGTCAGAAGACACCGATAGAACGTGCAAAGCTTTCGACCGTAGGTAGGCCTACCAGACAACTATGAAGTACATACACCTACAATATGATATTTTAAAAACCCGTAGCAACTATATGAGCATCAACCATTCACTACCTGCAAGAATTTTTCTCTTGATAAACGGCCTATTCTATTCGTCTCCACGCGCACAAACCAGCGTCTATAACAGATCTTGCACTTTCGCCAGTTTTTCCGTGATACGGCAGTGCAACTGTGACGCGGAGCAACGCCAGGATCAGAAATAATATAATCAGTGACACGCGTTTGAAGTTTGGAGCAGTCCAGAAATGCTATTGACTATTTGGCACAGCGGGATCTCGTCAGAGTACCGTTGATTAGTACGTGGCGCATGTCTAGACTTTCTCAGCATTCACACTAATTGCTGACGAATTACTAGTTCCTACACAGTCGGCTGACAATCTGTAACCCGAACAGGGTAAAATAAAATAAAATAGTTTTGGACAGAAGAGGATTACCAGCGTGACAGCAACATAATGTTAAAAGCATCAATAACTGAGAACCAAAGATTGTTATAACCGTCAGAGCAATCATATTTTCTGACCAATTCAACAATGACAACCAGCAAATACCGAGTTCGCCCTTGAAGATGATATATTCATTGATTTTGCATCGTTACAGCG
>NW_027648768.1:0-24115 GCF_051294905.1 Botryllus schlosseri | reverse complement strand
TGCTACAGTCTGGTAGCGGAGTTGTAACTGTAGGCCCTCGGGAACATAGAGAAATCATGGTGTAATTGAACTTTTCATAAATTTTCATACCCCCCAAAATGGCTAAATCTGCCAATATCTCCTAAACTACAATAGCCATGAATACGCCGATAGGCTCATTCGACGTAACTTTTGATTTGCTACAGTCTGGTAGCGGAGTTGTAACTGTAGGCCCTCGGGAACATAGAGAAATCATGGTGTAATTGAACTTTTCATAAATTTTCATACCCCCCAAAATGGCTAAATCTGCCAATATCTCCTAAACTACAATAGCCATGAATACGCCGATAGGCTCATTCGACGTAACTTTTGATTTGCTACAGTCTGGTAGCGGAGTTGTAACTGTAGGCCCTCGGGAACATAGAGAAATCATGGTGTAATTGAACTTTTCATAAATTTTCATACCCCCCAAAATGGCTAAATCTGCCAATATCTCCTAAACTACAATAGCCATGAATACGCCGATAGGCTCATTCGACGTAACTTTTGATTTGCTACAGTCTGGTAGCGGAGTTGTAACTGTAGGCCCTCGGGAACATAGAGAAATCATGGTGTAATTGAACTTTTCATAAATTTTCATACCCCCCAAAATGGCTAAATCTGCCAATATCTCCTAAACTACAATAGCCATGAATACGCCGATAGGCTCATTCGACGTAACTTTTGATTTGCTACAGTCTGGTAGCGGAGTTGTAACTGTAGGCCCTCGGGAACATAGAGAAATCATGGTGTAATTGAACTTTTCATAAATTTTCATACCCCCCAAAATGGCTAAATCTGCCAATATCTCCTAAACTACAATAGCCATGAATACGCCGATAGGCTCATTCGACGTAACTTTTGATTTGCTACAGTCTGGTAGCGGAGTTGTAACTGTAGGCCCTCGGGAACATAGAGAAATCATGGTGTAATTGAACTTTTCATAAATTTTCATACCCCCCAAAATGGCTAAATCTGCCAATATCTCCTAAACTACAATAGCCATGAATACGCCGATAGGCTCATTCGACGTAACTTTTGATTTGCTACAGTCTGGTAGCGGAGTTGTAACTGTAGGCCCTCGGGAACATAGAGAAATCATGGTGTAATTGAACTTTTCATAAATTTTCATACCCCCCAAAATGGCTAAATCTGCCAATATCTCCTAAACTACAATAGCCATGAATACGCCGATAGGCTCATTCGACGTAACTTTTGATTTGCTACAGTCTGGTAGCGGAGTTGTAACTGTAGGCCCTCGGGAACATAGAGAAATCATGGTGTAATTGAACTTTTCATAAATTTTCATACCCCCCAAAATGGCTAAATCTGCCAATATCTCCTAAACTACAATAGCCATGAATACGCCGATAGGCTCATTCGACGTAACTTTTGATTTGCTACAGTCTGGTAGCGGAGTTGTAACTGTAGGCCCTCGGGAACATAGAGAAATCATGGTGTAATTGAACTTTTCATAAATTTTCATACCCCCCAAAATGGCTAAATCTGCCAATATCTCCTAAACTACAATAGCCATGAATACGCCGATAGGCTCATTCGACGTAACTTTTGATTTGCTACAGTCTGGTAGCGGAGTTGTAACTGTAGGCCCTCGGGAACATAGAGAAATCATGGTGTAATTGAACTTTTCATAAATTTTCATACCCCCCAAAATGGCTAAATCTGCCAATATCTCCTAAACTACAATAGCCATGAATACGCCGATAGGCTCATTCGACGTAACTTTTGATTTGCTACAGTCTGGTAGCGGAGTTGTAACTGTAGGCCCTCGGGAACATAGAGAAATCATGGTGTAATTGAACTTTTCATAAATTTTCATACCCCCCAAAATGGCTAAATCTGCCAATATCTCCTAAACTACAATAGCCATGAATACGCCGATAGGCTCATTCGACGTAACTTTTGATTTGCTACAGTCTGGTAGCGGAGTTGTAACTGTAGGCCCTCGGGAACATAGAGAAATCATGGTGTAATTGAACTTTTCATAAATTTTCATACCCCCCAAAATGGCTAAATCTGCCAATATCTCCTAAACTACAATAGCCATGAATACGCCGATAGGCTCATTCGACGTAACTTTTGATTTGCTACAGTCTGGTAGCGGAGTTGTAACTGTAGGCCCTCGGGAACATAGAGAAATCATGGTGTAATTGAACTTTTCATAAATTTTCATACCCCCCAAAATGGCTAAATCTGCCAATATCTCCTAAACTACAATAGCCATGAATACGCCGATAGGCTCATTCGACGTAACTTTTGATTTGCTACAGTCTGGTAGCGGAGTTGTAACTGTAGGCCCTCGGGAACATAGAGAAATCATGGTGTAATTGAACTTTTCATAAATTTTCATACCCCCCAAAATGGCTAAATCTGCCAATATCTCCTAAACTACAATAGCCATGAATACGCCGATAGGCTCATTCGACGTAACTTTTGATTTGCTACAGTCTGGTAGCGGAGTTGTAACTGTAGGCCCTCGGGAACATAGAGAAATCATGGTGTAATTGAACTTTTCATAAATTTTCATACCCCCCAAAATGGCTAAATCTGCCAATATCTCCTAAACTACAATAGCCATGAATACGCCGATAGGCTCATTCGACGTAACTTTTGATTTGCTACAGTCTGGTAGCGGAGTTGTAACTGTAGGCCCTCGGGAACATAGAGAAATCATGGTGTAATTGAACTTTTCATAAATTTTCATACCCCCCAAAATGGCTAAATCTGCCAATATCTCCTAAACTACAATAGCCATGAATACGCCGATAGGCTCATTCGACGTAACTTTTGATTTGCTACAGTCTGGTAGCGGAGTTGTAACTGTAGGCCCTCGGGAACATAGAGAAATCATGGTGTAATTGAACTTTTCATAAATTTTCATACCCCCCAAAATGGCTAAATCTGCCAATATCTCCTAAACTACAATAGCCATGAATACGCCGATAGGCTCATTCGACGTAACTTTTGATTTGCTACAGTCTGGTAGCGGAGTTGTAACTGTAGGCCCTCGGGAACATAGAGAAATCATGGTGTAATTGAACTTTTCATAAATTTTCATACCCCCCAAAATGGCTAAATCTGCCAATATCTCCTAAACTACAATAGCCATGAATACGCCGATAGGCTCATTCGACGTAACTTTTGATTTGCTACAGTCTGGTAGCGGAGTTGTAACTGTAGGCCCTCGGGAACATAGAGAAATCATGGTGTAATTGAACTTTTCATAAATTTTCATACCCCCCAAAATGGCTAAATCTGCCAATATCTCCTAAACTACAATAGCCATGAATACGCCGATAGGCTCATTCGACGTAACTTTTGATTTGCTACAGTCTGGTAGCGGAGTTGTAACTGTAGGCCCTCGGGAACATAGAGAAATCATGGTGTAATTGAACTTTTCATAAATTTTCATACCCCCCAAAATGGCTAAATCTGCCAATATCTCCTAAACTACAATAGCCATGAATACGCCGATAGGCTCATTCGACGTAACTTTTGATTTGCTACAGTCTGGTAGCGGAGTTGTAACTGTAGGCCCTCGGGAACATAGAGAAATCATGGTGTAATTGAACTTTTCATAAATTTTCATACCCCCCAAAATGGCTAAATCTGCCAATATCTCCTAAACTACAATAGCCATGAATACGCCGATAGGCTCATTCGACGTAACTTTTGATTTGCTACAGTCTGGTAGCGGAGTTGTAACTGTAGGCCCTCGGGAACATAGAGAAATCATGGTGTAATTGAACTTTTCATAAATTTTCATACCCCCCAAAATGGCTAAATCTGCCAATATCTCCTAAACTACAATAGCCATGAATACGCCGATAGGCTCATTCGACGTAACTTTTGATTTGCTACAGTCTGGTAGCGGAGTTGTAACTGTAGGCCCTCGGGAACATAGAGAAATCATGGTGTAATTGAACTTTTCATAAATTTTCATACCCCCCAAAATGGCTAAATCTGCCAATATCTCCTAAACTACAATAGCCATGAATACGCCGATAGGCTCATTCGACGTAACTTTTGATTTGCTACAGTCTGGTAGCGGAGTTGTAACTGTAGGCCCTCGGGAACATAGAGAAATCATGGTGTAATTGAACTTTTCATAAATTTTCATACCCCCCAAAATGGCTAAATCTGCCAATATCTCCTAAACTACAATAGCCATGAATACGCCGATAGGCTCATTCGACGTAACTTTTGATTTGCTACAGTCTGGTAGCGGAGTTGTAACTGTAGGCCCTCGGGAACATAGAGAAATCATGGTGTAATTGAACTTTTCATAAATTTTCATACCCCCCAAAATGGCTAAATCTGCCAATATCTCCTAAACTACAATAGCCATGAATACGCCGATAGGCTCATTCGACGTAACTTTTGATTTGCTACAGTCTGGTAGCGGAGTTGTAACTGTAGGCCCTCGGGAACATAGAGAAATCATGGTGTAATTGAACTTTTCATAAATTTTCATACCCCCCAAAATGGCTAAATCTGCCAATATCTCCTAAACTACAATAGCCATGAATACGCCGATAGGCTCATTCGACGTAACTTTTGATTTGCTACAGTCTGGTAGCGGAGTTGTAACTGTAGGCCCTCGGGAACATAGAGAAATCATGGTGTAATTGAACTTTTCATAAATTTTCATACCCCCCAAAATGGCTAAATCTGCCAATATCTCCTAAACTACAATAGCCATGAATACGCCGATAGGCTCATTCGACGTAACTTTTGATTTGCTACAGTCTGGTAGCGGAGTTGTAACTGTAGGCCCTCGGGAACATAGAGAAATCATGGTGTAATTGAACTTTTCATAAATTTTCATACCCCCCAAAATGGCTAAATCTGCCAATATCTCCTAAACTACAATAGCCATGAATACGCCGATAGGCTCATTCGACGTAACTTTTGATTTGCTACAGTCTGGTAGCGGAGTTGTAACTGTAGGCCCTCGGGAACATAGAGAAATCATGGTGTAATTGAACTTTTCATAAATTTTCATACCCCCCAAAATGGCTAAATCTGCCAATATCTCCTAAACTACAATAGCCATGAATACGCCGATAGGCTCATTCGACGTAACTTTTGATTTGCTACAGTCTGGTAGCGGAGTTGTAACTGTAGGCCCTCGGGAACATAGAGAAATCATGGTGTAATTGAACTTTTCATAAATTTTCATACCCCCCAAAATGGCTAAATCTGCCAATATCTCCTAAACTACAATAGCCATGAATACGCCGATAGGCTCATTCGACGTAACTTTTGATTTGCTACAGTCTGGTAGCGGAGTTGTAACTGTAGGCCCTCGGGAACATAGAGAAATCATGGTGTAATTGAACTTTTCATAAATTTTCATACCCCCCAAAATGGCTAAATCTGCCAATATCTCCTAAACTACAATAGCCATGAATACGCCGATAGGCTCATTCGACGTAACTTTTGATTTGCTACAGTCTGGTAGCGGAGTTGTAACTGTAGGCCCTCGGGAACATAGAGAAATCATGGTGTAATTGAACTTTTCATAAATTTTCATACCCCCCAAAATGGCTAAATCTGCCAATATCTCCTAAACTACAATAGCCATGAATACGCCGATAGGCTCATTCGACGTAACTTTTGATTTGCTACAGTCTGGTAGCGGAGTTGGAACTGTAGGCCCTCTGGAACATAGAGAAATCATGGTGTAATTGAAATTTTTCATAAATTTTCATACCCCCCAAAATGGCTAAATCTGCCAATATCTCCTAAACTACAATAGCCATGAATACGCCGATAGGCTCATTCGACGTAACTTTTGATTTGCTACAGTCTGGTAGCGGAGTTGTAACTGTAGGCCCTCGGGAACATAGAGAAATCATGGTGTAATTGAACTTTTCATAAATTTTCATACCCCCCAAAATGGCTAAATCTGCCAATATCTCCTAAACTACAATAGCCATGAATACGCCGATAGGCTCATTCGACGTAACTTTTGATTTGCTACAGTCTGGTAGCGGAGTTGTAACTGTAGGCCCTCGGGAACATAGAGAAATCATGGTGTAATTGAACTTTTCATAAATTTTCATACCCCCCAAAATGGCTAAATCTGCCAATATCTCCTAAACTACAATAGCCATGAATACGCCGATAGGCTCATTCGACGTAACTTTTGATTTGCTACAGTCTGGTAGCGGAGTTGTAACTGTAGGCCCTCGGGAACATAGAGAAATCATGGTGTAATTGAACTTTTCATAAATTTTCATACCCCCCAAAATGGCTAAATCTGCCAATATCTCCTAAACTACAATAGCCATGAATACGCCGATAGGCTCATTCGACGTAACTTTTGATTTGCTACAGTCTGGTAGCGGAGTTGTAACTGTAGGCCCTCGGGAACATAGAGAAATCATGGTGTAATTGAACTTTTCATAAATTTTCATACCCCCCAAAATGGCTAAATCTGCCAATATCTCCTAAACTACAATAGCCATGAATACGCCGATAGGCTCATTCGACGTAACTTTTGATTTGCTACAGTCTGGTAGCGGAGTTGTAACTGTAGGCCCTCGGGAACATAGAGAAATCATGGTGTAATTGAACTTTTCATAAATTTTCATACCCCCCAAAATGGCTAAATCTGCCAATATCTCCTAAACTACAATAGCCATGAATACGCCGATAGGCTCATTCGACGTAACTTTTGATTTGCTACAGTCTGGTAGCGGAGTTGTAACTGTAGGCCCTCGGGAACATAGAGAAATCATGGTGTAATTGAACTTTTCATAAATTTTCATACCCCCCAAAATGGCTAAATCTGCCAATATCTCCTAAACTACAATAGCCATGAATACGCCGATAGGCTCATTCGACGTAACTTTTGATTTGCTACAGTCTGGTAGCGGAGTTGTAACTGTAGGCCCTCGGGAACATAGAGAAATCATGGTGTAATTGAACTTTTCATAAATTTTCATACCCCCCAAAATGGCTAAATCTGCCAATATCTCCTAAACTACAATAGCCATGAATACGCCGATAGGCTCATTCGACGTAACTTTTGATTTGCTACAGTCTGGTAGCGGAGTTGTAACTGTAGGCCCTCGGGAACATAGAGAAATCATGGTGTAATTGAACTTTTCATAAATTTTCATACCCCCCAAAATGGCTAAATCTGCCAATATCTCCTAAACTACAATAGCCATGAATACGCCGATAGGCTCATTCGACGTAACTTTTGATTTGCTACAGTCTGGTAGCGGAGTTGTAACTGTAGGCCCTCGGGAACATAGAGAAATCATGGTGTAATTGAACTTTTCATAAATTTTCATACCCCCCAAAATGGCTAAATCTGCCAATATCTCCTAAACTACAATAGCCATGAATACGCCGATAGGCTCATTCGACGTAACTTTTGATTTGCTACAGTCTGGTAGCGGAGTTGTAACTGTAGGCCCTCGGGAACATAGAGAAATCATGGTGTAATTGAACTTTTCATAAATTTTCATACCCCCCAAAATGGCTAAATCTGCCAATATCTCCTAAACTACAATAGCCATGAATACGCCGATAGGCTCATTCGACGTAACTTTTGATTTGCTACAGTCTGGTAGCGGAGTTGTAACTGTAGGCCCTCGGGAACATAGAGAAATCATGGTGTAATTGAACTTTTCATAAATTTTCATACCCCCCAAAATGGCTAAATCTGCCAATATCTCCTAAACTACAATAGCCATGAATACGCCGATAGGCTCATTCGACGTAACTTTTGATTTGCTACAGTCTGGTAGCGGAGTTGTAACTGTAGGCCCTCGGGAACATAGAGAAATCATGGTGTAATTGAACTTTTCATAAATTTTCATACCCCCCAAAATGGCTAAATCTGCCAATATCTCCTAAACTACAATAGCCATGAATACGCCGATAGGCTCATTCGACGTAACTTTTGATTTGCTACAGTCTGGTAGCGGAGTTGTAACTGTAGGCCCTCGGGAACATAGAGAAATCATGGTGTAATTGAACTTTTCATAAATTTTCATACCCCCCAAAATGGCTAAATCTGCCAATATCTCCTAAACTACAATAGCCATGAATACGCCGATAGGCTCATTCGACGTAACTTTTGATTTGCTACAGTCTGGTAGCGGAGTTGTAACTGTAGGCCCTCGGGAACATAGAGAAATCATGGTGTAATTGAACTTTTCATAAATTTTCATACCCCCCAAAATGGCTAAATCTGCCAATATCTCCTAAACTACAATAGCCATGAATACGCCGATAGGCTCATTCGACGTAACTTTTGATTTGCTACAGTCTGGTAGCGGAGTTGTAACTGTAGGCCCTCGGGAACATAGAGAAATCATGGTGTAATTGAACTTTTCATAAATTTTCATACCCCCCAAAATGGCTAAATCTGCCAATATCTCCTAAACTACAATAGCCATGAATACGCCGATAGGCTCATTCGACGTAACTTTTGATTTGCTACAGTCTGGTAGCGGAGTTGTAACTGTAGGCCCTCGGGAACATAGAGAAATCATGGTGTAATTGAACTTTTCATAAATTTTCATACCCCCCAAAATGGCTAAATCTGCCAATATCTCCTAAACTACAATAGCCATGAATACGCCGATAGGCTCATTCGACGTAACTTTTGATTTGCTACAGTCTGGTAGCGGAGTTGTAACTGTAGGCCCTCGGGAACATAGAGAAATCATGGTGTAATTGAACTTTTCATAAATTTTCATACCCCCCAAAATGGCTAAATCTGCCAATATCTCCTAAACTACAATAGCCATGAATACGCCGATAGGCTCATTCGACGTAACTTTTGATTTGCTACAGTCTGGTAGCGGAGTTGTAACTGTAGGCCCTCGGGAACATAGAGAAATCATGGTGTAATTGAACTTTTCATAAATTTTCATACCCCCCAAAATGGCTAAATCTGCCAATATCTCCTAAACTACAATAGCCATGAATACGCCGATAGGCTCATTCGACGTAACTTTTGATTTGCTACAGTCTGGTAGCGGAGTTGTAACTGTAGGCCCTCGGGAACATAGAGAAATCATGGTGTAATTGAACTTTTCATAAATTTTCATACCCCCCAAAATGGCTAAATCTGCCAATATCTCCTAAACTACAATAGCCATGAATACGCCGATAGGCTCATTCGACGTAACTTTTGATTTGCTACAGTCTGGTAGCGGAGTTGTAACTGTAGGCCCTCGGGAACATAGAGAAATCATGGTGTAATTGAACTTTTCATAAATTTTCATACCCCCCAAAATGGCTAAATCTGCCAATATCTCCTAAACTACAATAGCCATGAATACGCCGATAGGCTCATTCGACGTAACTTTTGATTTGCTACAGTCTGGTAGCGGAGTTGTAACTGTAGGCCCTCGGGAACATAGAGAAATCATGGTGTAATTGAACTTTTCATAAATTTTCATACCCCCCAAAATGGCTAAATCTGCCAATATCTCCTAAACTACAATAGCCATGAATACGCCGATAGGCTCATTCGACGTAACTTTTGATTTGCTACAGTCTGGTAGCGGAGTTGTAACTGTAGGCCCTCGGGAACATAGAGAAATCATGGTGTAATTGAACTTTTCATAAATTTTCATACCCCCCAAAATGGCTAAATCTGCCAATATCTCCTAAACTACAATAGCCATGAATACGCCGATAGGCTCATTCGACGTAACTTTTGATTTGCTACAGTCTGGTAGCGGAGTTGTAACTGTAGGCCCTCGGGAACATAGAGAAATCATGGTGTAATTGAACTTTTCATAAATTTTCATACCCCCCAAAATGGCTAAATCTGCCAATATCTCCTAAACTACAATAGCCATGAATACGCCGATAGGCTCATTCGACGTAACTTTTGATTTGCTACAGTCTGGTAGCGGAGTTGTAACTGTAGGCCCTCGGGAACATAGAGAAATCATGGTGTAATTGAACTTTTCATAAATTTTCATACCCCCCAAAATGGCTAAATCTGCCAATATCTCCTAAACTACAATAGCCATGAATACGCCGATAGGCTCATTCGACGTAACTTTTGATTTGCTACAGTCTGGTAGCGGAGTTGTAACTGTAGGCCCTCGGGAACATAGAGAAATCATGGTGTAATTGAACTTTTCATAAATTTTCATACCCCCCAAAATGGCTAAATCTGCCAATATCTCCTAAACTACAATAGCCATGAATACGCCGATAGGCTCATTCGACGTAACTTTTGATTTGCTACAGTCTGGTAGCGGAGTTGTAACTGTAGGCCCTCGGGAACATAGAGAAATCATGGTGTAATTGAACTTTTCATAAATTTTCATACCCCCCAAAATGGCTAAATCTGCCAATATCTCCTAAACTACAATAGCCATGAATACGCCGATAGGCTCATTCGACGTAACTTTTGATTTGCTACAGTCTGGTAGCGGAGTTGTAACTGTAGGCCCTCGGGAACATAGAGAAATCACATGTGTAATTGAACTTTTCATAAATTTTCATACCCCCCAAAATGGCTAAATCTGCCAATATCTCCTAAACTACAATAGCCATGAATACGCCGATAGGCTCATTCGACGTAACTTTTGATTTGCTACAGTCTGGTAGCGGAGTTGTAACTGTAGGCCCTCGGGAACATAGAGAAATCATGGTGTAATTGAACTTTTCATAAATTTTCATACCCCCCAAAATGGCTAAATCTGCCAATATCTCCTAAACTACAATAGCCATGAATACGCCGATAGGCTCATTCGACGTAACTTTTGATTTGCTACAGTCTGGTAGCGGAGTTGTAACTGTAGGCCCTCGGGAACATAGAGAAATCATGGTGTAATTGAACTTTTCATAAATTTTCATACCCCCCAAAATGGCTAAATCTGCCAATATCTCCTAAACTACAATAGCCATGAATACGCCGATAGGCTCATTCGACGTAACTTTTGATTTGCTACAGTCTGGTAGCGGAGTTGTAACTGTAGGCCCTCGGGAACATAGAGAAATCATGGTGTAATTGAACTTTTCATAAATTTTCATACCCCCCAAAATGGCTAAATCTGCCAATATCTCCTAAACTACAATAGCCATGAATACGCCGATAGGCTCATTCGACGTAACTTTTGATTTGCTACAGTCTGGTAGCGGAGTTGTAACTGTAGGCCCTCGGGAACATAGAGAAATCATGGTGTAATTGAACTTTTCATAAATTTTCATACCCCCCAAAATGGCTAAATCTGCCAATATCTCCTAAACTACAATAGCCATGAATACGCCGATAGGCTCATTCGACGTAACTTTTGATTTGCTACAGTCTGGTAGCGGAGTTGTAACTGTAGGCCCTCGGGAACATAGAGAAATCATGGTGTAATTGAACTTTTCATAAATTTTCATACCCCCCAAAATGGCTAAATCTGCCAATATCTCCTAAACTACAATAGCCATGAATACGCCGATAGGCTCATTCGACGTAACTTTTGATTTGCTACAGTCTGGTAGCGGAGTTGTAACTGTAGGCCCTCGGGAACATAGAGAAATCATGGTGTAATTGAACTTTTCATAAATTTTCATACCCCCCAAAATGGCTAAATCTGCCAATATCTCCTAAACTACAATAGCCATGAATACGCCGATAGGCTCATTCGACGTAACTTTTGATTTGCTACAGTCTGGTAGCGGAGTTGTAACTGTAGGCCCTCGGGAACATAGAGAAATCATGGTGTAATTGAACTTTTCATAAATTTTCATACCCCCCAAAATGGCTAAATCTGCCAATATCTCCTAAACTACAATAGCCATGAATACGCCGATAGGCTCATTCGACGTAACTTTTGATTTGCTACAGTCTGGTAGCGGAGTTGTAACTGTAGGCCCTCGGGAACATAGAGAAATCATGGTGTAATTGAACTTTTCATAAATTTTCATACCCCCCAAAATGGCTAAATCTGCCAATATCTCCTAAACTACAATAGCCATGAATACGCCGATAGGCTCATTCGACGTAACTTTTGATTTGCTACAGTCTGGTAGCGGAGTTGTAACTGTAGGCCCTCGGGAACATAGAGAAATCATGGTGTAATTGAACTTTTCATAAATTTTCATACCCCCCAAAATGGCTAAATCTGCCAATATCTCCTAAACTACAATAGCCATGAATACGCCGATAGGCTCATTCGACGTAACTTTTGATTTGCTACAGTCTGGTAGCGGAGTTGTAACTGTAGGCCCTCGGGAACATAGAGAAATCATGGTGTAATTGAACTTTTCATAAATTTTCATACCCCCCAAAATGGCTAAATCTGCCAATATCTCCTAAACTACAATAGCCATGAATACGCCGATAGGCTCATTCGACGTAACTTTTGATTTGCTACAGTCTGGTAGCGGAGTTGTAACTGTAGGCCCTCGGGAACATAGAGAAATCATGGTGTAATTGAACTTTTCATAAATTTTCATACCCCCCAAAATGGCTAAATCTGCCAATATCTCCTAAACTACAATAGCCATGAATACGCCGATAGGCTCATTCGACGTAACTTTTGATTTGCTACAGTCTGGTAGCGGAGTTGTAACTGTAGGCCCTCGGGAACATAGAGAAATCATGGTGTAATTGAACTTTTCATAAATTTTCATACCCCCCAAAATGGCTAAATCTGCCAATATCTCCTAAACTACAATAGCCATGAATACGCCGATAGGCTCATTCGACGTAACTTTTGATTTGCTACAGTCTGGTAGCGGAGTTGTAACTGTAGGCCCTCGGGAACATAGAGAAATCATGGTGTAATTGAACTTTTCATAAATTTTCATACCCCCCAAAATGGCTAAATCTGCCAATATCTCCTAAACTACAATAGCCATGAATACGCCGATAGGCTCATTCGACGTAACTTTTGATTTGCTACAGTCTGGTAGCGGAGTTGTAACTGTAGGCCCTCGGGAACATAGAGAAATCATGGTGTAATTGAACTTTTCATAAATTTTCATACCCCCCAAAATGGCTAAATCTGCCAATATCTCCTAAACTACAATAGCCATGAATACGCCGATAGGCTCATTCGACGTAACTTTTGATTTGCTACAGTCTGGTAGCGGAGTTGTAACTGTAGGCCCTCGGGAACATAGAGAAATCATGGTGTAATTGAACTTTTCATAAATTTTCATACCCCCCAAAATGGCTAAATCTGCCAATATCTCCTAAACTACAATAGCCATGAATACGCCGATAGGCTCATTCGACGTAACTTTTGATTTGCTACAGTCTGGTAGCGGAGTTGTAACTGTAGGCCCTCGGGAACATAGAGAAATCATGGTGTAATTGAACTTTTCATAAATTTTCATACCCCCCAAAATGGCTAAATCTGCCAATATCTCCTAAACTACAATAGCCATGAATACGCCGATAGGCTCATTCGACGTAACTTTTGATTTGCTACAGTCTGGTAGCGGAGTTGTAACTGTAGGCCCTCGGGAACATAGAGAAATCATGGTGTAATTGAACTTTTCATAAATTTTCATACCCCCCAAAATGGCTAAATCTGCCAATATCTCCTAAACTACAATAGCCATGAATACGCCGATAGGCTCATTCGACGTAACTTTTGATTTGCTACAGTCTGGTAGCGGAGTTGTAACTGTAGGCCCTCGGGAACATAGAGAAATCATGGTGTAATTGAACTTTTCATAAATTTTCATACCCCCCAAAATGGCTAAATCTGCCAATATCTCCTAAACTACAATAGCCATGAATACGCCGATAGGCTCATTCGACGTAACTTTTGATTTGCTACAGTCTGGTAGCGGAGTTGTAACTGTAGGCCCTCGGGAACATAGAGAAATCATGGTGTAATTGAACTTTTCATAAATTTTCATACCCCCCAAAATGGCTAAATCTGCCAATATCTCCTAAACTACAATAGCCATGAATACGCCGATAGGCTCATTCGACGTAACTTTTGATTTGCTACAGTCTGGTAGCGGAGTTGTAACTGTAGGCCCTCGGGAACATAGAGAAATCATGGTGTAATTGAACTTTTCATAAATTTTCATACCCCCCAAAATGGCTAAATCTGCCAATATCTCCTAAACTACAATAGCCATGAATACGCCGATAGGCTCATTCGACGTAACTTTTGATTTGCTACAGTCTGGTAGCGGAGTTGTAACTGTAGGCCCTCGGGAACATAGAGAAATCATGGTGTAATTGAACTTTTCATAAATTTTCATACCCCCCAAAATGGCTAAATCTGCCAATATCTCCTAAACTACAATAGCCATGAATACGCCGATAGGCTCATTCGACGTAACTTTTGATTTGCTACAGTCTGGTAGCGGAGTTGTAACTGTAGGCCCTCGGGAACATAGAGAAATCATGGTGTAATTGAACTTTTCATAAATTTTCATACCCCCCAAAATGGCTAAATCTGCCAATATCTCCTAAACTACAATAGCCATGAATACGCCGATAGGCTCATTCGACGTAACTTTTGATTTGCTACAGTCTGGTAGCGGAGTTGTAACTGTAGGCCCTCGGGAACATAGAGAAATCATGGTGTAATTGAACTTTTCATAAATTTTCATACCCCCCAAAATGCTAAATCTGCCAATATCTCCTAAACTACAATAGCCATGAATACGCCGATAGGCTCATTCGACGTAACTTTTGATTTGCTACAGTCTGGTAGCGGAGTTGTAACTGTAGGCCCTCGGGAACATAGAGAAATCATGGTGTAATTGAACTTTTCATAAATTTTCATACCCCCCAAAATGGCTAAATCTGCCAATATCTCCTAAACTACAATAGCCATGAATACGCCGATAGGCTCATTCGACGTAACTTTTGATTTGCTACAGTCTGGTAGCGGAGTTGTAACTGTAGGCCCTCGGGAACATAGAGAAATCATGGTGTAATTGAACTTTTCATAAATTTTCATACCCCCCAAAATGGCTAAATCTGCCAATATCTCCTAAACTACAATAGCCATGAATACGCCGATAGGCTCATTCGACGTAACTTTTGATTTGCTACAGTCTGGTAGCGGAGTTGTAACTGTAGGCCCTCGGGAACATAGAGAAATCATGGTGTAATTGAACTTTTCATAAATTTTCATACCCCCCAAAATGGCTAAATCTGCCAATATCTCCTAAACTACAATAGCCATGAATACGCCGATAGGCTCATTCGACGTAACTTTTGATTTGCTACAGTCTGGTAGCGGAGTTGTAACTGTAGGCCCTCGGGAACATAGAGAAATCATGGTGTAATTGAACTTTTCATAAATTTTCATACCCCCCAAAATGGCTAAATCTGCCAATATCTCCTAAACTACAATAGCCATGAATACGCCGATAGGCTCATTCGACGTAACTTTTGATTTGCTACAGTCTGGTAGCGGAGTTGTAACTGTAGGCCCTCGGGAACATAGAGAAATCATGGTGTAATTGAACTTTTCATAAATTTTCATACCCCCCAAAATGGCTAAATCTGCCAATATCTCCTAAACTACAATAGCCATGAATACGCCGATAGGCTCATTCGACGTAACTTTTGATTTGCTACAGTCTGGTAGCGGAGTTGTAACTGTAGGCCCTCGGGAACATAGAGAAATCATGGTGTAATTGAACTTTTCATAAATTTTCATACCCCCCAAAATGGCTAAATCTGCCAATATCTCCTAAACTACAATAGCCATGAATACGCCGATAGGCTCATTCGACGTAACTTTTGATTTGCTACAGTCTGGTAGCGGAGTTGTAACTGTAGGCCCTCGGGAACATAGAGAAATCATGGTGTAATTGAACTTTTCATAAATTTTCATACCCCCCAAAATGGCTAAATCTGCCAATATCTCCTAAACTACAATAGCCATGAATACGCCGATAGGCTCATTCGACGTAACTTTTGATTTGCTACAGTCTGGTAGCGGAGTTGTAACTGTAGGCCCTCGGGAACATAGAGAAATCATGGTGTAATTGAACTTTTCATAAATTTTCATACCCCCCAAAATGGCTAAATCTGCCAATATCTCCTAAACTACAATAGCCATGAATACGCCGATAGGCTCATTCGACGTAACTTTTGATTTGCTACAGTCTGGTAGCGGAGTTGTAACTGTAGGCCCTCGGGAACATAGAGAAATCATGGTGTAATTGAACTTTTCATAAATTTTCATACCCCCCAAAATGGCTAAATCTGCCAATATCTCCTAAACTACAATAGCCATGAATACGCCGATAGGCTCATTCGACGTAACTTTTGATTTGCTACAGTCTGGTAGCGGAGTTGTAACTGTAGGCCCTCGGGAACATAGAGAAATCATGGTGTAATTGAACTTTTCATAAATTTTCATACCCCCCAAAATGGCTAAATCTGCCAATATCTCCTAAACTACAATAGCCATGAATACGCCGATAGGCTCATTCGACGTAACTTTTGATTTGCTACAGTCTGGTAGCGGAGTTGTAACTGTAGGCCCTCGGGAACATAGAGAAATCATGGTGTAATTGAACTTTTCATAAATTTTCATACCCCCCAAAATGGCTAAATCTGCCAATATCTCCTAAACTACAATAGCCATGAATACGCCGATAGGCTCATTCGACGTAACTTTTGATTTGCTACAGTCTGGTAGCGGAGTTGTAACTGTAGGCCCTCGGGAACATAGAGAAATCATGGTGTAATTGAACTTTTCATAAATTTTCATACCCCCCAAAATGGCTAAATCTGCCAATATCTCCTAAACTACAATAGCCATGAATACGCCGATAGGCTCATTCGACGTAACTTTTGATTTGCTACAGTCTGGTAGCGGAGTTGTAACTGTAGGCCCTCGGGAACATAGAGAAATCATGGTGTAATTGAACTTTTCATAAATTTTCATACCCCCCAAAATGGCTAAATCTGCCAATATCTCCTAAACTACAATAGCCATGAATACGCCGATAGGCTCATTCGACGTAACTTTTGATTTGCTACAGTCTGGTAGCGGAGTTGTAACTGTAGGCCCTCGGGAACATAGAGAAATCATGGTGTAATTGAACTTTTCATAAATTTTCATACCCCCCAAAATGGCTAAATCTGCCAATATCTCCTAAACTACAATAGCCATGAATACGCCGATAGGCTCATTCGACGTAACTTTTGATTTGCTACAGTCTGGTAGCGGAGTTGTAACTGTAGGCCCTCGGGAACATAGAGAAATCATGGTGTAATTGAACTTTTCATAAATTTTCATACCCCCCAAAATGGCTAAATCTGCCAATATCTCCTAAACTACAATAGCCATGAATACGCCGATAGGCTCATTCGACGTAACTTTTGATTTGCTACAGTCTGGTAGCGGAGTTGTAACTGTAGGCCCTCGGGAACATAGAGAAATCATGGTGTAATTGAACTTTTCATAAATTTTCATACCCCCCAAAATGGCTAAATCTGCCAATATCTCCTAAACTACAATAGCCATGAATACGCCGATAGGCTCATTCGACGTAACTTTTGATTTGCTACAGTCTGGTAGCGGAGTTGTAACTGTAGGCCCTCGGGAACATAGAGAAATCATGGTGTAATTGAACTTTTCATAAATTTTCATACCCCCCAAAATGGCTAAATCTGCCAATATCTCCTAAACTACAATAGCCATGAATACGCCGATAGGCTCATTCGACGTAACTTTTGATTTGCTACAGTCTGGTAGCGGAGTTGTAACTGTAGGCCCTCGGGAACATAGAGAAATCATGGTGTAATTGAACTTTTCATAAATTTTCATACCCCCCAAAATGGCTAAATCTGCCAATATCTCCTAAACTACAATAGCCATGAATACGCCGATAGGCTCATTCGACGTAACTTTTGATTTGCTACAGTCTGGTAGCGGAGTTGTAACTGTAGGCCCTCGGGAACATAGAGAAATCATGGTGTAATTGAACTTTTCATAAATTTTCATACCCCCCAAAATGGCTAAATCTGCCAATATCTCCTAAACTACAATAGCCATGAATACGCCGATAGGCTCATTCGACGTAACTTTTGATTTGCTACAGTCTGGTAGCGGAGTTGTAACTGTAGGCCCTCGGGAACATAGAGAAATCATGGTGTAATTGAACTTTTCATAAATTTTCATACCCCCCAAAATGGCTAAATCTGCCAATATCTCCTAAACTACAATAGCCATGAATACGCCGATAGGCTCATTCGACGTAACTTTTGATTTGCTACAGTCTGGTAGCGGAGTTGTAACTGTAGGCCCTCGGGAACATAGAGAAATCATGGTGTAATTGAACTTTTCATAAATTTTCATACCCCCCAAAATGGCTAAATCTGCCAATATCTCCTAAACTACAATAGCCATGAATACGCCGATAGGCTCATTCGACGTAACTTTTGATTTGCTACAGTCTGGTAGCGGAGTTGTAACTGTAGGCCCTCGGGAACATAGAGAAATCATGGTGTAATTGAACTTTTCATAAATTTTCATACCCCCCAAAATGGCTAAATCTGCCAATATCTCCTAAACTACAATAGCCATGAATACGCCGATAGGCTCATTCGACGTAACTTTTGATTTGCTACAGTCTGGTAGCGGAGTTGTAACTGTAGGCCCTCGGGAACATAGAGAAATCATGGTGTAATTGAACTTTTCATAAATTTTCATACCCCCCAAAATGGCTAAATCTGCCAATATCTCCTAAACTACAATAGCCATGAATACGCCGATAGGCTCATTCGACGTAACTTTTGATTTGCTACAGTCTGGTAGCGGAGTTGTAACTGTAGGCCCTCGGGAACATAGAGAAATCATGGTGTAATTGAACTTTTCATAAATTTTCATACCCCCCAAAATGGCTAAATCTGCCAATATCTCCTAAACTACAATAGCCATGAATACGCCGATAGGCTCATTCGACGTAACTTTTGATTTGCTACAGTCTGGTAGCGGAGTTGTAACTGTAGGCCCTCGGGAACATAGAGAAATCATGGTGTAATTGAACTTTTCATAAATTTTCATACCCCCCAAAATGGCTAAATCTGCCAATATCTCCTAAACTACAATAGCCATGAATACGCCGATAGGCTCATTCGACGTAACTTTTGATTTGCTACAGTCTGGTAGCGGAGTTGTAACTGTAGGCCCTCGGGAACATAGAGAAATCATGGTGTAATTGAACTTTTCATAAATTTTCATACCCCCCAAAATGGCTAAATCTGCCAATATCTCCTAAACTACAATAGCCATGAATACGCCGATAGGCTCATTCGACGTAACTTTTGATTTGCTACAGTCTGGTAGCGGAGTTGTAACTGTAGGCCCTCGGGAACATAGAGAAATCATGGTGTAATTGAACTTTTCATAAATTTTCATACCCCCCAAAATGGCTAAATCTGCCAATATCTCCTAAACTACAATAGCCATGAATACGCCGATAGGCTCATTCGACGTAACTTTTGATTTGCTACAGTCTGGTAGCGGAGTTGTAACTGTAGGCCCTCGGGAACATAGAGAAATCATGGTGTAATTGAACTTTTCATAAATTTTCATACCCCCCAAAATGGCTAAATCTGCCAATATCTCCTAAACTACAATAGCCATGAATACGCCGATAGGCTCATTCGACGTAACTTTTGATTTGCTACAGTCTGGTAGCGGAGTTGTAACTGTAGGCCCTCGGGAACATAGAGAAATCATGGTGTAATTGAACTTTTCATAAATTTTCATACCCCCCAAAATGGCTAAATCTGCCAATATCTCCTAAACTACAATAGCCATGAATACGCCGATAGGCTCATTCGACGTAACTTTTGATTTGCTACAGTCTGGTAGCGGAGTTGTAACTGTAGGCCCTCGGGAACATAGAGAAATCATGGTGTAATTGAACTTTTCATAAATTTTCATACCCCCCAAAATGGCTAAATCTGCCAATATCTCCTAAACTACAATAGCCATGAATACGCCGATAGGCTCATTCGACGTAACTTTTGATTTGCTACAGTCTGGTAGCGGAGTTGTAACTGTAGGCCCTCGGGAACATAGAGAAATCATGGTGTAATTGAACTTTTCATAAATTTTCATACCCCCCAAAATGGCTAAATCTGCCAATATCTCCTAAACTACAATAGCCATGAATACGCCGATAGGCTCATTCGACGTAACTTTTGATTTGCTACAGTCTGGTAGCGGAGTTGTAACTGTAGGCCCTCGGGAACATAGAGAAATCATGGTGTAATTGAACTTTTCATAAATTTTCATACCCCCCAAAATGGCTAAATCTGCCAATATCTCCTAAACTACAATAGCCATGAATACGCCGATAGGCTCATTCGACGTAACTTTTGATTTGCTACAGTCTGGTAGCGGAGTTGTAACTGTAGGCCCTCGGGAACATAGAGAAATCATGGTGTAATTGAACTTTTCATAAATTTTCATACCCCCCAAAATGGCTAAATCTGCCAATATCTCCTAAACTACAATAGCCATGAATACGCCGATAGGCTCATTCGACGTAACTTTTGATTTGCTACAGTCTGGTAGCGGAGTTGTAACTGTAGGCCCTCGGGAACATAGAGAAATCATGGTGTAATTGAACTTTTCATAAATTTTCATACCCCCCAAAATGGCTAAATCTGCCAATATCTCCTAAACTACAATAGCCATGAATACGCCGATAGGCTCATTCGACGTAACTTTTGATTTGCTACAGTCTGGTAGCGGAGTTGTAACTGTAGGCCCTCGGGAACATAGAGAAATCATGGTGTAATTGAACTTTTCATAAATTTTCATACCCCCCAAAATGGCTAAATCTGCCAATATCTCCTAAACTACAATAGCCATGAATACGCCGATAGGCTCATTCGACGTAACTTTTGATTTGCTACAGTCTGGTAGCGGAGTTGTAACTGTAGGCCCTCGGGAACATAGAGAAATCATGGTGTAATTGAACTTTTCATAAATTTTCATACCCCCCAAAATGGCTAAATCTGCCAATATCTCCTAAACTACAATAGCCATGAATACGCCGATAGGCTCATTCGACGTAACTTTTGATTTGCTACAGTCTGGTAGCGGAGTTGTAACTGTAGGCCCTCGGGAACATAGAGAAATCATGGTGTAATTGAACTTTTCATAAATTTTCATACCCCCCAAAATGGCTAAATCTGCCAATATCTCCTAAACTACAATAGCCATGAATACGCCGATAGGCTCATTCGACGTAACTTTTGATTTGCTACAGTCTGGTAGCGGAGTTGTAACTGTAGGCCCTCGGGAACATAGAGAAATCATGGTGTAATTGAACTTTTCATAAATTTTCATACCCCCCAAAATGGCTAAATCTGCCAATATCTCCTAAACTACAATAGCCATGAATACGCCGATAGGCTCATTCGACGTAACTTTTGATTTGCTACAGTCTGGTAGCGGAGTTGTAACTGTAGGCCCTCGGGAACATAGAGAAATCATGGTGTAATTGAACTTTTCATAAATTTTCATACCCCCCAAAATGGCTAAATCTGCCAATATCTCCTAAACTACAATAGCCATGAATACGCCGATAGGCTCATTCGACGTAACTTTTGATTTGCTACAGTCTGGTAGCGGAGTTGTAACTGTAGGCCCTCGGGAACATAGAGAAATCATGGTGTAATTGAACTTTTCATAAATTTTCATACCCCCCAAAATGGCTAAATCTGCCAATATCTCCTAAACTACAATAGCCATGAATACGCCGATAGGCTCATTCGACGTAACTTTTGATTTGCTACAGTCTGGTAGCGGAGTTGTAACTGTAGGCCCTCGGGAACATAGAGAAATCATGGTGTAATTGAACTTTTCATAAATTTTCATACCCCCCAAAATGGCTAAATCTGCCAATATCTCCTAAACTACAATAGCCATGAATACGCCGATAGGCTCATTCGACGTAACTTTTGATTTGCTACAGTCTGGTAGCGGAGTTGTAACTGTAGGCCCTCGGGAACATAGAGAAATCATGGTGTAATTGAACTTTTCATAAATTTTCATACCCCCCAAAATGGCTAAATCTGCCAATATCTCCTAAACTACAATAGCCATGAATACGCCGATAGGCTCATTCGACGTAACTTTTGATTTGCTACAGTCTGGTAGCGGAGTTGTAACTGTAGGCCCTCGGGAACATAGAGAAATCATGGTGTAATTGAACTTTTCATAAATTTTCATACCCCCCAAAATGGCTAAATCTGCCAATATCTCCTAAACTACAATAGCCATGAATACGCCGATAGGCTCATTCGACGTAACTTTTGATTTGCTACAGTCTGGTAGCGGAGTTGTAACTGTAGGCCCTCGGGAACATAGAGAAATCATGGTGTAATTGAACTTTTCATAAATTTTCATACCCCCCAAAATGGCTAAATCTGCCAATATCTCCTAAACTACAATAGCCATGAATACGCCGATAGGCTCATTCGACGTAACTTTTGATTTGCTACAGTCTGGTAGCGGAGTTGTAACTGTAGGCCCTCGGGAACATAGAGAAATCATGGTGTAATTGAACTTTTCATAAATTTTCATACCCCCCAAAATGGCTAAATCTGCCAATATCTCCTAAACTACAATAGCCATGAATACGCCGATAGGCTCATTCGACGTAACTTTTGATTTGCTACAGTCTGGTAGCGGAGTTGTAACTGTAGGCCCTCGGGAACATAGAGAAATCATGGTGTAATTGAACTTTTCATAAATTTTCATACCCCCCAAAATGGCTAAATCTGCCAATATCTCCTAAACTACAATAGCCATGAATACGCCGATAGGCTCATTCGACGTAAATTTTGATTTGCTACAGTCTGGTAGCGGAGTTGTAACTGTAGGCCCTCGGGAACATAGAGAAATCATGGTGTAATTGAACTTTTCATAAATTTTCATACCCCCCAAAATGGCTAAATCTGCCAATATCTCCTAAACTACAATAGCCATGAATACGCCGATAGGCTCATTCGACGTAACTTTTGATTTGCTACAGTCTGGTAGCGGAGTTGTAACTGTAGGCCCTCGGGAACATAGAGAAATCATGGTGTAATTGAACTTTTCATAAATTTTCATACCCCCCAAAATGGCTAAATCTGCCAATATCTCCTAAACTACAATAGCCATGAATACGCCGATAGGCTCATTCGACGTAACTTTTGATTTGCTACAGTCTGGTAGCGGAGTTGTAACTGTAGGCCCTCGGGAACATAGAGAAATCATGGTGTAATTGAACTTTTCATAAATTTTCATACCCCCCAAAATGGCTAAATCTGCCAATATCTCCTAAACTACAATAGCCATGAATACGCCGATAGGCTCATTCGACGTAACTTTTGATTTGCTACAGTCTGGTAGCGGAGTTGTAACTGTAGGCCCTCGGGAACATAGAGAAATCATGGTGTAATTGAACTTTTCATAAATTTTCATACCCCCCAAAATGGCTAAATCTGCCAATATCTCCTAAACTACAATAGCCATGAATACGCCGATAGGCTCATTCGACGTATCTTTTGATTTGCTACAGTCTGGTAGCGGAGTTGTAACTGTAGGCCCTCGGGAACATAGAGAAATCATGGTGTAATTGAACTTTTCATAAATTTTCATACCCCCCAAAATGGCTAAATCTGCCAATATCTCCTAAACTACAATAGCCATGAATACGCCGATAGGCTCATTCGACGTAACTTTTGATTTGCTACAGTCTGGTAGCGGAGTTGTAACTGTAGGCCCTCGGGAACATAGAGAAATCATGGTGTAATTGAACTTTTCATAAATTTTCATACCCCCCAAAATGGCTAAATCTGCCAATATCTCCTAAACTACAATAGCCATGAATACGCCGATAGGCTCATTCGACGTAACTTTTGATTTGCTACAGTCTGGTAGCGGAGTTGTAACTGTAGGCCCTCGGGAACATAGAGAAATCATGGTGTAATTGAACTTTTCATAAATTTTCATACCCCCCAAAATGGCTAAATCTGCCAATATCTCCTAAACTACAATAGCCATGAATACGCCGATAGGCTCATTCGACGTAACTTTTGATTTGCTACAGTCTGGTAGCGGAGTTGTAACTGTAGGCCCTCGGG
>NW_027648767.1:0-24253 GCF_051294905.1 Botryllus schlosseri | reverse complement strand
CCAAACTACTTCGCGAGGACAGACAGTTCGACCAGTAACGAAGATAAATAGTGCAATTTTTAACGTTATGTGCGCAAACTCGTAATGTGCATACACGAAGGCAAAATTTTGTCAAAATCAAGTTTTTTAAAGTGAAAAATGTCAAACTTTTGATTTTTGAGTCGCAATCATCCGTTTTTTTGGGTAAAATATCGGGTCTTGATTGGTTAATCAGGTATGCTTGAGCTTATTGCAAGCTTGTTGACGATTTTCATCAATATTCCTTAGAATGGGGCATGATTATGAATCGTTTTTAATATTTTTCAAAGTATGGACATTAAACGACCCTAACGATTACACTAATCGATTTTATGTTGAAGTTTTGTACCTCCGAGAGTCTCTTCCGTTAGAGATTTGAGTATGATTTTGCATTCCGGGATGATTATAACAAACACGGACGCCATATAATGGCGGATGAATATCTATACTGAAAACATGACCGGATATCCTTGTAGGGAAACGCCACTCGGACAATAGCCTGGTACACGTACGGAGGCTTTAACTTTTGCCATTTGTTTTATTCGGTCAGGGCTGCTGACGGCCGAAGCCAAGAAGCTCTCGAACCAGGCCAGGTTTATCGTGGAGATGATCGACGGCATCATTTCTATATTCAACAAGCCCAAAAAAGAACTGGTCAAGATGCTGGCGGACCGGGGCTACGACTCTGACCCGGTCAAGGCTTGGAAGGATGCAGTCGGCAAGGTATGGTGCCGTTAGCGGATTTGTAGGTGTGCTTCCTAGGAGGCGGACTTGGACACCTGGGCAGTCCTAGTTGGATATAATAATAACCGTGGAGCTGACTACTGAATACTAGATAATTCTAATCAGACGCGTAGCCAGGGGGGGCGAAACCCCTTCCATTTACGCGAAACCCCTTCCATTTACGCGAAACCCCTCTCGATACATTTCAATATTTTGTCGGTCGGTAGCACTAGCTAATTTGTAGCACGCTCTTGCGCAATGACATGACAGATACATATGATGGCCTTTTTCTCGCGTCTTCTCTCGTGTGCACAGTAGACGAGAGAGGGCTTTTTTCACGTGCGTGCAAGGGAGACATGGTCGTTATATCGTATAATGTCACAGTGTCGGTCACAGTGTAGCTACAACTCGTCGCGTCGCTTTTCCGAACGCGCGTAATCAGTATTAATAATGTCGGATGTATTGCAGTATTCACCTCACTGGCGACGCGTAATTCATAATTGTCGCGTGGTCCGCGATCTCATCAAATCTAGAACTCTATTAGGTCAATGCTTCAACAATTGGATGCTTAATCTCACGCATTCACCGATACACGGCAACGCAACTTTGATCTACAATTTGACGGCTTATTATCAACAAAGAACAAAGAAATAGCAACAGGTTATCTGAAGAACACTATTCAAACGGCGTTCTTCAATCTACGCTAACATTTTTTGCTAAAATCCTTTAACACAGCCAGGCTTGCGCGCGGCCAATTGGCCAGGCCTATTGCAGATGCAGTTCTTCAAGCCAGTAGGTCTGAACATACATATATGACTGCAATTTGCCGCCTGATGAATATCCATGAATTTTTCTGCCCAGAAACTCGCAAACGACAAAGGCGCGGAATCGGAAGGCGTGGAGACGGACGGCGGCGCAGATTTCAATTACATTCTCAACATGCCGCTTTGGAGTCTGTCCATGGAGAAAAAGGAAGACCTCTTAAAGCAGGTTTGCTGCGTTTGCTTTAGCGATTGGGCCGCTAATCGATGAATGCGGGAAAATACATTCCCACAGTTATACTCGGGATCTCGAAGTGTCTACTTGTGTTTGATTATATCACATCTAGCTTCATGCGCGGGTTTGTTATCGAAAACTTCCGTTCTCTAGTCAGCATGTTTGGCCCGTTTGAGTCGTCTGTCATGCGTTACGAGGGTGGCAGAGTGAGGCGCGTCGGCTTGTCACGAATTTCGGAGGCTGTCTTAGCCTCGGGAGACCCTGACGTTTTGCGCGCGTGGGTTTGCGAGAGTGGACAGGCGATTATTGTTTTGGGTGTCGCCCGTCCTAGTCTGATAACCGACATTTTCCCTGTGTTGGTTCGCATTTTGGTGTGATTGCCGATTTTGTTCTGAAAATGTGTAACCGTTACAGAAAGAAGCGAAGCAGACGGAGCTCGACGAGCTGTTCGGGAAGACCCCGTCGACATTGTGGCGCGACGACCTCGACAAATTTATGGACGAATTTGAGGTGAGATTTTTGGCGTGGATTTGAAAATTTTTGCTCCGTTTCTACTCGATCATGAAATTTCCGTGATTTTTCTTTCGGAATTGATCTCGAATCGGTTTTTGAGTTTGAAAACGTTCAATTTGTGAGAGATTTTTCATGATCAAGTCGGCGGGAATGAAGTCAAATTAGCTGTGAACTATCCTGTTGTACATTAGGGGTGTTAAGAAATGACCTTTTTTTCAAATTGTACTGGTTACTTGATAAAATTGTTAGGTTACCTAATTTAAGGCTGCACACAAAATTTGGTTCAATTCCAGCCAGTAGCCGCATTGCTGCAGGAGAAAGTTTCTCTTTATTATATAGAAATAAATACAGTAAAATTTCAAAATTTTCTGTTCACGCCATGAAAGTGTTGGGTTGTCTGTAGGAACGATGTTCACCAAATTTGGTTCAATTCCAACCAGTGGAAGCGGAGTTATTGCCCGCGAAAAAATTGGATTCGAATAAAATAGTATTTACGGTGACCAATTCTTCAATTGTTTATTATAGGTGTGCCCACCGTAAATACTATTTTATTCGAATCCAAATTTTTCGACGGCAATAACTCCGCTTCCACTGGCTGCAATTGAACCAAATTTGGTGTGTAGGCTTGAATAAGGTAACCTAACAATTTTATCGAGTAGCCAGTACAATTTGAGAAAAAAATCATTTTTGAACGCCCCTGTTGTACAACTTGACCATTTGACGAATGGAATCGAGCCAAATTTGGTGTGCCACCTAATGATTTTATCGAATAGCCAGTCAAATTTGACCTAAAAAGCTGCGTTTGGACAGTTGTGGTCTTGTGCGCCTGGTTTCGTGGTGCAGTTACAAATGTAAAGTTGCTTAGCGCCGCAAATGATGTTCTCACGATGGTCTTCATAACATGACGTGTTGATACTTTAACATTTCAAGACTGATGCGGATAATTTAACCTAGGTATGTAACCCGCGGATGATGCTCCGATTTTCACTGAAACTATCGTAGGCTGTCGTTAATCGAATTGTCGATCTGCAGAAAATGGAGAAGGCCGAAGCCAAGAAAGCGGGGTCGGCCGGCAGCCAGGGCGGGGGCATACTGACCGAGGCCGTCAAGGCTGAAGTGTTCCCGTCGCCGCACGGTGTCAGGGTGGCCCCGCGGATTGACCTTGCCAAGCCGCTCGCCGGGGGGAAAAGGGGAAAGAAGGTATCGGGGTTTGGGGGTTTCGGTCAAGTTTTTTCTTTGAATTACGGCCAATTATTTTTTTCAAATCGTAACGTCGTTTTCTCGGAATTATTGGTCGATTTTTTTATGATCGGATGTTATTTTCTTGGAATTTGTGGTCAATTTTTAAAACTTGGATTTTTCTCGAAATTTTTGATCAGATTTTTCGAACGCAATGTTGTTTTCCAAAATTCTTTAACCGCTATTGCCTTACTGGTATTTTTGGTTGATTTTTTTAGTTCCGATGTTGATTTTGGTATTTTCGGTCACTAGTTTACGTCTGATTTTGCTTGCCTGTGTTTTCAGTCGATATTTTTTGATCTCGATGTTTTATCCGAACATTCGGTCAGCTTTAGAAATTTCGATGTTTTCCCGGAATTTGCGGTCGATTTTCGAAATTTTAATGTTTTCTTGGAAATTTTCCGGTTAGAGTTTTTGAACGCGATGTTGTTTTCTGGAATTTTTAGTCACTTTTTTCGAATCCAGATGCCGATTTCTTTGAATTTTCTTCCTGAATTCTGAGAGGCGTACAATAATAAGGGTAGTGTCCCCTGTAGAAACGCAGACCATAGCTGACGGTGTACTGGCTTTTGAACCTGGCCTGTTTGCTTTACTTTTATTATCTTAATTGCAGGCTAAAATCGAAGACCCCACCGTCAAAAAACCGATCTCTCATTTCGTCACCGCCGACAAGAAATTAGGTATGCTACTTCCTGCTCTCGTGTGTTTTGATCCTATTTTTGTACTAATTTTTCTAGAAACTCTATCCATTCTCTAGTCAGCATGTTTGGCCTGTTTCTGTCGCCTGTCATGCGTTACGAGGGTGGTAGAGTGAGGCGCGTCGACTCGTCACGAATTTCCGAGGCTGTTTTAGCCTCGGGAGACTTTGACGTTTTACGCGCGTAGGTTTGCGAGAGTGGACGGGCGATTATTTTTTAGTATCGCCCGTCCTAGTCTGATAACCGACATTATTTTGCTGAATAAAACTCTCGTCTTGGAAATATGTTTGATGCAAATTTACTACAAAAAATCTGACGATAAAGATGTAGCAAAACATATTCAACTGCATCTGCAGGCTTAAAATAAGGTTGAAATAACTCCGCATACGCGATAATGTTGTTAGGTTGGCCAGAACGAAGTCTTCCGCACCAAATTTACTCAATTTCAACAAATAGAAGCGAAGCTATTATGGTTTACAAAATTTACTTGTATATTCTTCAAATTTTACAGGCAACGCAATGAAATGTTGAGTTATCTAGAAAAAAACGATGTGTAGCAAATTTACCTCAATTCCAACCAGTATTATAAGTTATGTTATTGGTGTTCAAAAATTTGAATTTGAAATTATGGTACTTGCAGTGGGTCGGGATAATAATTAATGATTAAATAATTTTTGAATCTAAAGCTTTGTACTGCAATAACTCGTGTTTGGAAATATTGTTAAAATGTTCAGTGGCATCTACCAGGGAAAAGTTTCTTCGTTATTCCTGAAACTTTGATTTGTGTTTATAATCGCGAATGCCTTCCAGGTATGGACATGGACGTTGACAATGATGTCGACAAGCCGCTGTCGCTAGCTGAAAGGGTCAGTTTGAAGAAGGGCTCTGAAGACGATAATGAAGACGAGTGAGTTTTTGTTGCGTTGCTGCGTGCGCGACCGTCGAGGTTGCAACCAAGTCACAAGGTTCCGACTTTTAGAGTTTTGACTCGAGTCAAATCGAGTCCAAGTCGGCTAGCAAGGGGTCGAGTCCGGGTCGTAGTGTGTTTTGACTTGAGTCCGAGTTCAATTTGACTCGAGTCATTTTAAGCATTTGAAAATATGACTCGAGTCGCCAAAACAAAATCGTGACTCGAAGTCATCACAATGCTAGCTGCGATATGCGCAACATGGAAACTGTAATTTTCTAGTTTTGTATTTTAGCCTGACCTTTCTGTACAGGGATGCTGTCGACTTGGATGATAATGACCATGGCGCGGAGGAGTCCTCCAAGAAGGCCGATCTCTCTTCGGACGAGATTATGGAGCTGAGGTCGCCCTCTCCCGTCGCTAAGGTGTGACGAGATGTTAGTCAAAATTTTTGGATGTGTAATAGGGCGGTTGTTTTATGACATGGCGAAAAGTTGGAATTTTGTCAAAATTGCAGAGTTAGGCCGCGCAAAATATTTACCAAAGGGTGTGTTTGTGTCGTAGAAGTTGCGCTGTCTGCGCACCAGGCTTGGCCGAGTTGTAGTCTAATTTGTGAAATACTTCTTTGCTCCAATTTCATTCCAATTTCTGGTTTTCCTGCAGATTCTGCGTGATAACTGTACAGTAGGGCTGTTTGAAAAAAAAACCTTTTTCTTCAGATTTCACTGGCTACCGGCTAAAATTGTTGGGTACGTGAAATCTTCGCTGCACACCAAATTTCGCTGAAAACCAACCAGTAGAAGGGAGATTCTTGCGCTAGAAAAACTTCTAATCAAAGAGTTAGCCACCGTAAATACTATTTTATTCAAATCCAAATTTTTCTACTGCAATAACTTTGCTTCTAGTGGTTCGAATGGAGCCAAATTTGGTGTTTATCATATCTACTGACAGCCTAACAATTGTATGGGGTTGACAGAAAAAATTTGAAATTTAACTTATGTTTTAATGATGAATTTAAAACTTCCTACTGCAAGAAAATCTCTTCTAGTGGTTGGAATCGAGCCAAAGATAGTGTGCAGCGTTTTTTTAACCAACCTAACAATTTTATCAAGTAGCCAGTGAAATCTGAAGACACAGTTTTTTTTTTAACAGCGAAAGACTGTGGCAGTAATTGTAATTCGGGGAAAACTTTGTAGCTGTAATTCAAATTGTGATTTGATTTCATCAAAATTGACAACGTTCTAGCGGTACAGTTTGTCTTCAAGTGCCAAATTCTAGTTTTTGTCAATCCAAATCCTCGCTGTCTCTGGTGAAATTGCGAATCTGGCCGATTTGGCATTTGCCGGAGAAGAAACACTTTTGGGTTGGTGCTTTCGGTTTACAAACCCCGATTTTCGTCCTTGCAGAAAACCCGGGCCAACCGAAGGAAGCTGCCGAAAACGGGGTCTAGCGAAGACGTCAGCACTCCGAACAGTGAGTGATGTCTTTCCCGGGGATATTTTAGGATATTTATTCAATATGTACCTTTTATGTGACTAGGAATAATCTATGTTATACATCACATTTAAGATTATTTGGTATTTGTTCTACTGCAGCAAGTCTGCGTGGGCATTGATTTTTATATCAAGAAGCGCATGATGTAAAATTGTGAAGTAGACACCATTGTCAGAATGAAGCGACACGGTTTGTCACCAGCAGTGCACGCACAACTTCAGTGTCGTCAGCCAAGAACTGCTGCTGTCGAACGTTCTTTCTCCATTCTTGGCAAGCTACTTAGTAAGGACAGGCACTTTCTACCCGAGATTGTGGGAAGTATCAGTCGTTGTACTACAAGAAATTTTGATTATTTCGACCGTAATACGTGATGTAACTACTCAAATTCTTCATAGGGCCAGATTTCGTTGAAATGAAGTTTTTTCATGTAAAAATTTGTCAGTTTGAGTCGAATAAAATTTTTCAAGCCGAACTACTTCGTAGGGACGGACAGTTCCAACCAGAAATGAATGTAATTGGTACAATGCTAAGATTATGTGTGAAAACACCTCAGTTGGATACGTTGCGTTAAAATTGTGATTTTTGAGGTAAAAAAATGTCAAAATTTTTTAGATCAAAATCTTCCGTTTTTTTTTTTAGATAAAATCGCCCTAATCATTACTTTACAGATCATTTCTACAAACGTGTAAAAATTTGTACTGCATATTTTGTATAGTGTGAATCGGGGGTTTCCGCGGTGAAGAATAGCATTGAAACTGTAATTCTCGTTGATAATTCTTGGTTATAAATTAAACTCTTGGTGGCGAAAAAAGTACTCAAATCGTTTTAAATAGACTAGTTATCAGACGCGGCACGCCTTGTGGCGTGATTTTCAAAGAATTTGCGCTATCTGTGACTCTGTCTTTTTAGAGCAACCCAAAAAGGCTCCCGCCGCGAAGACGCCTGCTAAAACTGCCAAGGTTTGTCAATTTCTGTCTTCCGGGTTCTTGTGAAATCGGGAAATTATCGATTTTTTGCCGCGAATGATGTTATCACGATGGTCTTCGTAATACGATTTGACGATATCTTTTATTTTATGGCTGACGCGACAAATATTTCTGATTACGACTGATTTTTTATCGAACTGGGGTGGGGCGCGTTAAAATTGTGCCTGTCATTTTTTAGCCCACCCCTAAGAAGGCTAAGAAAACAGACCCCTCGGACAGGCCGGGAGCGTCTCGCAAAATGTCCGACTGTGACAGCGTCGAGGTGGTGAAGGAATCTCCGGCCGCTAAAAAGACGGCCCCGAAAGCCCGTGTCAAGGTGAGCTTTCGAACAAGTCTCGTTTATATTAGCGTAAGATTTGTGGACGTGTGATTTTTGGAACTAGGCATTTGGTGTATTTTTTAGATTCTCAAAACTTGAGCCACTTGAATGATATATTAAATTATTGATGTTGTAATGAACCCGGAATTTTTCGGCTGACACTCAGGGGTGATCGTCACCAACTAGTAGAGAATTGGAAAGAACATTGTATATCTGCCATCGTATCATGAAATGTGAGGTCACCGGCACGAAATTTCTAATACCCGGCCAAAAAGATCACTCCATCTACTGCTGTCGGCATAAGAAAGCTTGGTTGTAACCAAGTCGCAAGGTTCCGAGTCAATCTAATCTCACTTTTTACAGTTTTAAATTGAGTCAAGTCTAGTCATTTTCATAAGGACATGTAACGTTGACTACATCGACAGCTGCTGGCGTAAATATTTCTTCTCGGATAGCTACTCTCACGGTGGTCGTCGTAATGGTCACTCGCGTTCAAATTCGGTCCGTATTTTCACAGCCCACCCCTAAAAAGGCCACGAAAATAGACCCGGACGGCAGCGAGGCGGAGAAGAAGGCACCACAGGCTCTAGTCGAGGTCGGTTTTCGAATAACGCTCGTAGATTAGTGGGAATCGCCTATTCTACTTATGGTCGAGTAGAAATTTGCGACTACAACGGTAGGCCTGTAAAGTACGCCACAAGTTGTAAAATGTCGAATGAAATGCGCGTTGCAAAAAAATTTCAACTTCGCAAACAATTTCGACAATTTTTTTGACTTATTTTGACGTGTCAAAAAAATCTCCCTATCGATTAGATTTGGAAGTACTTCAATTATGTAACAAAAATAAAATTCAGTTTATCGTTGAATTAATTCTAAATCTGATCAAAATTAGTATTACTGGACGATAATAACTCTCGTGAGCATGAGAATGGCAAATGCATGTACACTGTACGGCAAGCTTGGCTTGTTTTGCACTGTTATAAGTTATTTCTACCATAATACCGTATTGTAGCCACTGGGATTCATCATTAGGCCTGATTTCGGTAAAATATTGGTTTTTTCATGTAAAAAGTAGCCTGTTTCTAAGCCAAAAACGCTTTTCCAGGCCAAACTGCTTCATAAGGACAGCCAGTTCTCACCAGAAATGAAGATTAAGTGGCACAATTGTAACATTATGTGGGAAAACACCTAATTTGCATACGTTAGGTCAAAATTTGGTCAAAATTCAGTTTGTTAGGTCAAAAAAGTAAAAATTTGGATTTTTAGGTCATAATTTGGATTTTTAGGTGAAAAAAACCGCCCTAGTTATAACAGTTTTTTTAACTACTTTCCTGTAGAATTTCATGAAAACTAGAAATAATAGTATAGTTGAAATGAGTGCATAGAAGCATCTCGCTCATCGTCATTTTTCTCAAATAACGGTGTAGTTGTCAGAGTCTGATTTCGACCGCCTCTGATTCCAACACTGTTTTCTACGCCAGGTTCATAAACTCCCAGAAACCGTCCCGTTGGCGCAGGTAGCGGAAAATGCGAAAATTCCGCGTTAGCGCTCTGGAGAAGTAGTCGCTGGAAGGCCTGAGCAAACTCGAGCGCCCGACTGATTCCAGGGTTAGGAGTCAAATCGACATTGGGTGTAGTAGACCTGTGAAGCACGCTGCGAGATACGATAAGTTCACCGACTGCGCGACCTCTACGACGCCATCGAAACGCGGTGTGCAATCGATTTTTGACTTTGCGCACGATTCTGACAATTTCACGACCTAACACTACAATTTGAAAAGAAAAAGTAGACGGGGACATCGGTTTTCCCAGCACCTCCTCTGAAACGTGACATTTTTTGCAAAGTTATCTGAATAAATTACCCGTTTATATGTGTGTTTGCCGCCTTGCAGGGGGCGCTAGCTACAGATTAGGGGAGAAGGGGGTGCTGAGAGTAGATGTGGACGCTATGGTCTATGGCAGGGGCGGGCTACTTATCCAGTCAGCGGGCCGGATATGGGAAATTGAAGTACTTAGCGGGCCGGATTCCTGAATCGATACATCATTAATCGTGTATTCATCCACCTATTTGGAAGGAATGAATTGCATTTAATGCATGCATAGCGACAAAAAACACTAGTCACAGGCTGTGAGTTGCCTACCCTAGAGCTATGGGAAACCTATAAGTTGATAGGTATCCCTGTGCACCAAATTCAGATTTAAGAACACCGTATGTGGTCACGTAGTTAGCGTCACCAATTCCCTTCGAACATGTTCATTGTCATGCAGCATTGAGTTTTCTAATCAATCAAATAACGAATCGACTAATTATTCAGTGAAACTTATTGAACGCAAGTGATGAGCACACACTCAAACGCTTGTACAACGAGGGCGATGAAGTTTTGAGCGCATTTTGCACAAAAACAAAGTACAATGAATGGGAAGAGAAATTGCCTTGCACGATTGTTTAAACCAGTGGATCTTAAGCTGGGAGGCGCGAAGCCGCAGTAAATTCCTCCAGCTCATGGTTGTTGCTCTGTCTATTGTCCGAATTTCATAATTGAGAAGTTTCTCATCAACAGGCATAACCTTCAATGGCAATAAACTATACTTTACGTTTGCTAGCATCCTGATTGCTCTCTTTAATATTACGTTATATCACGTTAAGGGTGGGTGGGGTGAAATTTTTCACTATCATAAGGGGCGCGTGACTAAAATAGTTAAAGAACCACTGGTTTACACTGATTGTGCCTGTCCTATACCAAATAAAAAATGTGGCTCTGACATAGCGTACATAGCGTATATCGGGATGCTAAAATTTTGATCAACACAAGACCAATCGACTTTTCGGCTCGGTACCTGATTTGCGGCTCAGGGGTCGTTGTGTAAACAAAGTTTGGGAAACGCTGGTGTAGACGTTTGGTTTTAACGAGAGGTGGTTATCGTTAGTAAGTCAGTAGAAGTAAAAGTACGTACCCAAGACCCAGCCCCTGTTGAGCTAAATATCCGTTTTATCTCTGATGCGTTTGCTGCATAACCAGACGGAACAGCAGTTGAGTATTCTTACACTCGGACAAAAGAAATAACGGTAATGAGAGGACCCTTTGCGAGCGACGGTCAAAAGAAGAACATTTCACAGAAAGGGTTAAAGAGTTAGAAGCGGATATTTTTTTGTTCTCATTTAAAATAATTCTATCGCACTATATTTTATCAACTGTCTAGCGATGATTGACTCGTTGTCTTGACTGTATTTTCTGTGAGTTGATAACTGTCAGCGTTCTTACGTAGACTTTTGGAGATGATTGTTCTCTTCTGATGCATCTGCTGGACTCCTATCGCATATAGACATTTATTTGTATCGTAGGCTGGATATTTTAACGCAGGTAGTTTGTTTTGAAGCGATTTCGCATGCGTTGTTTACGAATCGCCTGTGCTCGAATTAGTGTGAAGATTATTTTGGTAGAGAATAAATCTTATGTTTATAAGCTGCTACTGCTAAGCTAATTAGCTACTGCATGTCTTATGACTAAATCGTAGTCAAGTGATGTTTTGTGTGGGCGGAAACACTTTTGGAAAAAGCCGACAAAATGTACATGTACATGTACAATCGCGTAGCGGCCTCTATATATGCGGGTCTTTTCGTAATAATACCTGATGAACCAGGGGCTGGCAACTTCTTCAGTCGGCGAGCCCGATATGGGAAAATGAAGGCCTACTTGGCGGGGCAGGAGTCCTGAATGGGTACATATTAGTCGCGTGTTTATCCACCAACACAAGAAATAAATCGTATCTACTGTGAACTTTAAAGCATAGAGACCAAAAACAGTACACAATGATTTTATTAACGTTAAAGTCAATGAAACATCTGCGGCCGATCAAAGTTGTCCACAAGTTCTTTGAACTAGAAGGGTGCATGTCGGACTTATAGAAACTGCACATCAGTTGGCTTGGAATGCAGCTTTTTCTCGTTAATGTTCATGGTCGAAAATGTTTGCTCGCAAATGTATGTAGACCAGAACATGTAGTTTCATGGCCATCTTCCTCAGGCTGACAAACTTGGGATTATTCAGTGAAGCATAAGGGTTAATTGGCATCATCATGTAAGACAGGATACTGTGTGCGGGGCGCTCAATATCCCGTCGTGAGCTGTATGTTGCCCGCTCCTGTGATAAACTGTACTCGGTAGTTTCGGAATTCTATCTGTTCATTGGTATCGCAGATTAAGTTGGGATGTACCAAGATGACGAGGTTCCCTAACACATACTTTTTCCTCCAATCATGATGCCTATCCACCAAGCACATCATACAAAATGTCGAGTCAAATAAGCATATTTCGGTCACGAATCAATTGTGGGTCATTTTCTATAATCTTACGCCGGCAACATCCAAAGCAGTGGTTGTTGTCAGCCGGCGAGGAACAGGCGCTCTTACAAATAAAGTATATACAGCCGCCTGAGAGAAATGAAGTTTCTTGAATTCGGAATGAGTTCAATCTGTGCAGACAATTCCAAGTTTCAGCAACGACAATAATCCTAATTATCTTACGATTTTAAATGTCTTGGTTGCGTCGTCGCACCACCCACACACTACACACTACACCAGGGGTGTCAAACATCCGGCCCGCGAGGCAATTTTGAGTGAAACATGCTTATATCATTCAGCACACTCGTAACAAATGTTGAGATTTTTTGTAGGAAATTCTTTCAATAAATCACCCCTCAAGAGATCAAATGTTGATCACGTCCATTGTCCATAGGTCACTATATAATAATCATTGAGTTATATTTTTCATCTGAACAAGTCGCACACAATGTGCCGTCGAGCAGGTTCTTCTCTACTGAAAAGAGGCACTCACACTGACAGAGAAGTTGGCTAAGACGCTCAACGCTAACTACGACGCACTCCTCCGCTATGCACTCGGCATTCACTATCCGGAGCATATATCCACGAATGCATTGCTAGTACTCACAGGAACGGTCCCATGCCGTCTACCGGCAGCTGAACGACGCTTCCGCCTAATCGGCCATCTAGTGCGGCATCAAGACGAGCAACCAGCTGCCGCCATCATCAATCACATCCCCACGGAGCCATGGCGCAGAGGTGGCTGGAATCGGAAAACACGGCGCTCGACAATGGCGACTGACCTAGCGCAACGCGGGCTGTCGCTTGAAGACGCCCACGACCGCCTACGTTGGAGACGCTTAATCTGATCACACCAGCATCAAACAGGTACACTTGACTCTGAACAGTCTGGCTGTAAAAAATGTTTAGTTAAAAAAGGAAAATAGAAGAAAAATCAAACGATGGTAGCAAATGATTAAGAAGCAATGTCTGGGCGAGGTAGGGCAACAGTGTTAGTAGTATAACGACAGGAGGTGATCAAGTAGGTCTTTTTTGAATCTATTTATCCAGGCCCCCGTGGGGCTTTGGCAATGATACGGATGATCCGATGTTGAAATTTTTGCAGTGGGTCAATCGTATTCTTGCAGGCAGCACCCCATCAAAGAATTTCGTATTGTAACTTTGATAGGAATAGAGTGTTGAAAAGTATCAACAGAACCCAATCCTGTATATAAATAAATGTAGATTGTAGATACAACTATCGATGTGTAGCTCTTGAGTATGACTCGGCAAGTCGAGTCGAAAAGAATTTGCGTGTCAAGCAAACATATTGCTTTTCCATTTTTCAATCTACTATTTCCATTACATTATATTCAACTGCTACTATAATCTATCGCCAAGCGTTGAGTACGCTTCTTCCCATTTGATTAACAATAAACGACCTCCATTCAGAAGAAATGAGAGGATTTTGTACTTCAAATATGGTAACGTTAGGTTGCATAAAAATGCTGATAGAAAAGAAAGACTCTTCCTCCCCCCTCTCTCTCTCTCTCTGTCATGCTATAGATAACTAACCTCCGTAGGTTAGTTATCTATAGTCATTACATTAGTCATTCAACATGCACATTGCACAGTATTGGTGCAGTCGTGTGGAACGATATAGGGTTCGTCACAGCTACGTTGCTGTGTTATTATTGTTCACTTAACTATTTTTCTGCAACGAATGCCGCACTACTAGCAAGTTTAGGTCATTTGTCGTTATTATTATTCGATGTAGGCTTTTGTTGATCATCTGGAGGAGGATTGCCAGTGATATTGCACTCAAGTCACTGCAAGCAAAAACTAAAACATAACTTATCTGTATCATTGTTAAAGAGCCCTGAATGGGACTGACTGTGCGGCTGTAAAATGACTACTTATATACCTATGGAATCTCGGTTCATTTTTTGAAATAATTCCTGCGTGATGAGAGCTTTTCTGCATAGAATAATTAAGTGAGTAAACAGGAAATTCTGCGTGACGTTGCCACCAATTCCACTGTGGCATACTTGAAACATTGGGGTGTCCTAAGCATGAAAGACCACTGTGATTCTATTAGAATTTTTGGCGAAAATCGGTGATTGTGTGAATCATGAAAATATACTCGGGTGTCATTACATTTTGTGCTTTGGAAATTACATCGGCATATTCAGGAACCTCTTGCCATACTGTTTCTTGGTGATGTATTCAATGACAAATGCACGTAAACGACCGTTTTCGGGTGTATTTCCAGGTATTATGACGAAAAAACAATTTTAAGAAGACGAAGAGATACCTACTGCACAGCCGTTTGACTGAATATTTTGCAGTTGAATCGTAAGAAATGTGTCGGTGATAACGCTCAACAGACCATGTCTATCGACTATCCTTGGGTATAAATATATTTCGAAGAGTGCGGGAATGATTTGACACCGGCGGCTGCTACGAAGAATCATCATTTTCTCGAATATATGATCACGACGAATAGTAGAACACTTTTTTAAAAGATTTAGGCTCCGGACTCTACATACATCTCATTAGAATCGAATTGAAATCGGACATTTTCGAAATTTCGGTAATCCGGACACACTTATGGCCCCAGTTCGACCCTTGGGACGTCGACTTGAATAATAATTTTGGTATTGATGGAATCGGCTAGACTAGTAGAATCCATTTCAAAACGAATTAGGCTTCGGACTCTACATATATCTCATTAGAATCGAATTGAAATCGGACATTTTCGAAATTTCGATAATCCGGACACACTTATGGCCCCAGTTCGACCCTTGGGACGTCGACTTAAATAATAATTTTGGTATTGATGGAATCGGCCAGACTAGTAGAATCCATTTCAAAACGAATTAGGCTTCGGACTCTACATATATCTCATTAGAATCGAATTGAAATCGGACATTTTCGAAATTTCGATAATCCGGACACACTTATGGCCCCAGTTCGACCCTTGGGACGTCGACTTGAATAATAATTTTGGTATTGATGGAATCGGCTAGACTAGTAGAATCCATTTCAAAACGAATTAGGCTTCGGACTCTACATATATCTCATTAGAATCGAATTGAAATCGGACATTTTCGAAATTTCGATAATCCGGACACACTTATGGCCCCAGTTCGACCCTTGGGACGTCGACTTGAATAATAATTTTGGTATTGATGGAATCGGCTAGACTAGTAAAATCCATTTCAAAACGAATTAGGCTTCGGACTCTACATATATCTCATTAGAATCGAATTGAAATCGGACATTTACGAAATTTCGATAATCCGGACACACTTATGGCCCCAGTTCGACCCTTGGGACGTCGACTTGAATAATAATTTTGGTTTTGATGGAATCGGCTAGACTAGTAAAATCCATTTCAAAACGAATTAGGCTTCGGACTCTACATATATCTCATTAGAATCGAATTGAAATCGGACATTTTCGAAATTTCGATAATCCGGACACACTTATGGCCCCAGTTCGACCCTTGGGACGTCGACTTGAATAATAATTTTGGTATTGATGGAATCGGCTAGACTAGTAGAATCCATTTCAAAACGAATTAGGCTTCGGACTCTACATATATCTCATTAGAATCGAATTGAAATCGGACATTTTCAAAATTTCGATAATCCGGACACACTTATGGCCCCAGTTCGATCCCTGGGACGCCGACTTGAATAATAATTTTAGTCTCGATAGAAGCGGCCAGATTAGTAGAACCCATTTCAAAACGATTTAGGCTTCGGACTCTACATATATCTCATTAGAATCGAATTGAAATCGGACATTTTCAAAATTTCGATAATCCGGACACACTTATGGCCCCAGTTCGACCCTTGGGACGTCGACTTGAATAATAATTTTAGTCTCGATAGAAGCGGCCAGATTAGTAGAACCCATTTCAAAACGAATTAGGCTTCGGACTCTACATATATCTCATTAGAATCGAATTGAAATCGGACATTTTCAAAATTTCGATAATCCGGACACACTTATGGCCCCAGTTCGACCCTTGGGACGTCGACTTGAATAATAATTTTAGTCTCGATAGAAGCGGCCAGATTAGTAGAATCCATTTCAAAACGAATTAGGCTTCGGACTCTACATATATCTCATTAGAATCGAATTGAAATCGGACATTTACGAAATTTCGATAATCCGGACACACTTATGGCCCCAGTTCGACCCTTGGGACGTCGACTTGAATAATAATTTTGGTTTTGATGGAATCGGCTAGACTAGTAAAATCCATTTCAAAACGAATTAGGCTTCGGACTCTACATATATCTCATTAGAATCGAATTGAAATCGGACATTTTCGAAATTTCGATAATCCGGACACACTTATGGCCCCAGTTCGACCCTTGGGACGTCGACTTGAATAATAATTTTGGTATTGATGGAATTGGCTAGACTAGTAGAATCCATTTCAAAACGAATTAGGCTTCGGACTCTACATATATCTCATTAGAATCGAATTGAAATCGGACATTTTCAAAATTTCGATAATCCGGACACACTTATGGCCCCAGTTCGATCCCTGGGACGTCGACTTGAATAATAATTTTAGTCTCGATAGAAGCGGCCAGATTAGTAGAACCCATTTCAAAACGATTTAGGCTTCGGACTCTACATATATCTCATTAGAATCGAATTGAAATCGGACATTTTCAAAATTTCGATAATCCGGACACACTTATGGCCCCAGTTCGACCCTTGGGACGTCGACTTGAATAATAATTTTAGTCTCGATAGAAGCGGCCAGATTAGTAGAACCCATTTCAAAACGAATTAGGCTTCGGACTCTACATATATCTCATTAGAATCGAATTGAAATCGGACATTTTCAAAATTTCGATAATCCGGACACACTTATGGCCCCAGTTCGACCCTTGGGACGTCGACTTGAATAATAATTTTAGTCTCGATAGAAGCGGCCAGATTAGTAGAATCCATTTCAAAACGAATTAGGCTTCGGACTCTACATATATCTCATTAGAATCGAATTGAAATCGGACATTTTCGAAATTTCGATAATCCGGACACACTTATGGCCCCAGTTCAACCCTTGGGACGTCGACTTGAATAATAATTTTAGTCTCGATAGAAGCGGCCAGACTAGTAGAATCCATTTCAAAACGAATTAGGCTTCGGACTCTACATATATCTCATTAGAATCGAATTGAAATCGGACATTTTCAAAATTTCGATAATCCGGACACACTTATGGCCCCAGTTCGACCCCTGGGACGTCGACTTGAATAATAATTTTGATATTGATGAAATCGGCTAGACTAGTAGAATCCATTTCAAAACGAATTAGGCTTCGGACTTTACATATATCTCATTAGAATCGAATTGAAATCGGACATTTCCGAAATTTGGGTACCCGAATTACAATTAGGGCCCCGCTTGACCCGTGGCTTCTGTTCGTCCAGCACTCTGTTGACGAGCAGCTGATATTGTACAGCTAATTTTTGTGTATAAGTAATCTGTAGTAATGTTAGGGTTACAAGGTTACGATACCTCCTTTAAAGAGGATTTGTCCTATTTTTTGACTATTTTGAAAGTGTCCCGGGAGGACGCCCAAATGTCATTTTTTTAGATCTTGTCCTATTTATCGGCGAATTTTATGGTTAAATATAGGGTGAAATTCGACTGAAGTACAGCACATCGGCACCGGAGTAACGTTCCGGAGGACATTCCGGGAGCTGAGCTGAAAATTCGACATATTTGTCTATTTTAGTCAATCAACGAAGAATTCAACAAAAGTGTGAATTTCTGGAGCCAAGTCGGAAAATGATGTTTTTAAAGTCAACCAACCACAAAGTCGGGAAAAATTTATCATTTTTTCCGGATTTTACTCCGGTTATTGTAAGTCTGAAAACTTTGGAGATCTGTCCTCTTTTCAGATTTCCAAAATATGGTAACCCTGATTAATGTATTAGATTTAGTGTAATGTGTGTTGTGATTGGCACTTATCAACACTTCGGTCAAATGCACCCTCACGGTAATTTTATAATTTCGTGTCTTTTCGGTTTTTTCCGCCTTCGCAGTTCTTTTTCTGGTCTCTGCTGGCGGCTTGGCTTTCTTGAGTTCGTCTCTCTCTTCATCTGGGCTTGTGAAGGCACTGAGGAGCCCAGCTACACACATAGAAACACGGCAGAGCCGAGACTACAAAGAGCAATCATTGGTGTCGGGACTGTGATGCTTAGCACACTGCGCCACTCGCTTCCCCTGTATATTGTGTTGTATTGTGATAGATATTTGTATTAATGAAATTTGGGGTTCCGTGAAGGTCTCCACATTGGCGTATTCCGTGGGTTCTGCGGCTTGGTAAGGGTTAAGAACCACTGAGCTGACAGCTTCGCGCTTTCACCATGTAGGCCTACTTTTAATTCAGACAATACATCTTATGATCGGTTCAAGGTCTGGTGTCAGACAAAATCCATCAGCGGTGTGTAGATGGCACGACGACGTAACTATGACATTTAAAATCAAAGGTTTCAGCACAAGTTTAACTCATTCCGAATTCAAGAATGATAATTTCTCTCAAATGGCTTCGACCCTCTTCAGATGATTTGACGCCTGCAAAAGGGGTGCACCCCAGTTTGAGAATCACTGTTATTGAAGAAGAACTATTGACAGCAATGCTTGGGGCAACGCAGGGGTCGTAGCTGAAGCAGAGAATTGTGTACATTTTTGCCCTTAGGGAGTCGGTTTCAGACTTCAGAGTCGAAATCACAATTTCACTCACATGAGAGACGGTAGCCGAAGCGAGTCGTCAGTCAGAGTCGCAAAGTTGAGTGCAGTCAGGAGTGGAGGGCGCATCTCAATTGATGCGAGATCTCCAGCACGCGCGGTAGTTACCGGTTATTGGAAAGGGATCCAGTGTTGGGATCAAGTCACCACCTTCGAGTCACGAGTCATTTCGAGTCATTGCACATTTCGACTCGAGTCGGGCCAAGTCAATTGATTTTCAAAAGTGACTCGAGTCAAGTCAAGTCAGTCGATTTTTGGAAGTGACTCGAGTCAAGTCGAGTCAAGTCACAATTCAGGTCAAGTTGCCCTTTCGAAGTATGGGACATGATTACGTCATTGCATTTTGCGAGCTGTCTGAAATATAGATTGAGTGGTCATTGATTCCGAACCGATGAACGAAAATAGAGTTAAATGTACTGTACATGCAAGAAGGCGCTATGTCGCTCACATATACGTAGAACTGGTAAACCACGTAAGTAATTGCACAGCCTCAGTTTATACTTACCAGCTAAAATAGAAAATAGAGAATAGAGAAACGAATTGATAAGATATGCAATACATTATCCATTTAGAATTTGATATGTTACAATTCGAGCCTGCACCAATGGTTTAGGACTATTTAAACTATATATTCGAATTTAATCTCCTTAAAAGAGCAGAGAACAGAAATGCTCATTTTGCTACTAAATTACTTTACTACTAGTTTACGACAACGATCACTTCGATTGCGGTCAATTTATTTGTGAGAGAACAATGGAGGCTCAGTCATACGTAAAAGGTGACTCGAGTCTGACTCGAGTCAAGTCATGACTCGAGTCATCCCAACACTGAGAGATACATTGTTTGAGGGCCCTTTTACAACAGTGCGGCACAGGAAGGATGATGCATAATGCAATGTTACGCGATTTATGGATCTATATTTTATACCTATACGCCTCTAATCAGGCGTTGTTTTAAATTGAAAAAATGAAAATATGAGGTGTCTCAAAACACCTTGTTTAAAACGCGTATTAAACGATTTGTTTTCAAAGGTTGGGTGTCATAATTGTGTAAATTGAGAAAAAGATGCAGTAAGAGTCGTCGGACCACTTACTCTAGCTAGATATAGTCGAGCAGTTTAATCGGAACCCGGTTCAGAATCACTGTGATGCAGTCGATAGCCGATTTCATTAGATTACCAATTCATGTATTGTTTCACTGCGCCACTAGATTTTCCAATTTATTGGGGTTTAGGGGGTTGTAGTGCCCCGGTCTGATTAGTATTTAGACTTTCGTAATCGGTATGACAATAAAATTCGATTGATACCAACTATTAGGGATTTGTTCAACAATAAACTTGCTACTCAACGAGTGAGCTTACTCCTTGTTGCAAGTCGCTGTCTCAGCTAATTTATTGCGGTTGCATCTACCACCATTTCAACCAATTACGTCAATAAAATTGAATACCTGAAGACACTTGCTGGCTGAAGAAAATCGGTGTACACAAACGCATCTGGATTCTGTGAATTTACTGGCAACAGGTACATGCCCAGCCTATGTCGTATCAGATTTGTTCATATTAAATCACGATATATTGCAGGTGCAAAATGTTCGTTATTAGTCATTCATGAATGTCAGGGTTGCCCGACATATGAGCATGCGACAAAATGAAAAACGACAGTTTAGCATGGAACACATCAGCATCAGCATGCGTCACTTCAGCATGTAACTGTATAACCCAAAAACTTACCCTAACCCGATAGCCTAACCTAACCTAACCTAGCCATCTCCAACAGGGCTGCTGTTACATGATCAATTCAAAACAAACATGTTTAAATCAAGGCCCTAATTTAATCCATGTTTGATATTGTTTTTCTTTTAAGCCATGACGTCACGAATATCAATTGTAACGTCATATTGCATTAACATTGACAATTGAAAATATAGGGTAAATATAGCTCCTTTGACGAAATATATATGTACTATTAATGTTAAACCGACTATTATGAGACTTCCAACTATCCCATATCGACATACGTCGGCTATAACGGGTGGTAGTTGTCCGTAGGCTCATACAACATGTTTTGGAAAGTATTTACACATGTATGGCATAATTTACCATCTTTAAAAAACGCATTTTTTAAAAATAGGCCTTTGTTTTAAACATTGTTTAAAACAGAGGTCTCAAACAGGCGGCACGCGGGGTACAAAATCAATTGTAGAATTAGGCCTGTATGATGTGGAATATTTTCTGAGTCAATTTATTCAACTGGAAAATATTCTTCGCGCTATGCGCGATTTTATGTGCAATGACAGTAACCATAGCCTACTTACCACGACCATTTCAGAAACATGGATTAGGCTACACCACTTAAATGCTCTGGTATCATATCAATCTTCAGTAAATTTTAAAATATTCTACATTAAATCATGGCACGTCAAAGATCCGCTAGCTGTAATATTATAACCCGACAGCTTTTACCCTGTCATGATCCGTCCTCTCGCAAGATGTCTATAACTTATTATTTTAACAAATTGTGCCCGGCACAAAAATAAATTTATTCAAATATATGAAAATATGATTTTTTTCGTGTAAAACGTGAATAGTAATAGTATATTACATTTTCACGATGTTTTTTGGAATACCGGTCTGCAAGGTCCCGTCAAAACGGCCTACTTGAAAATTATACATTGAATACCCCTAATATATAATGATGCTGCGGCGGCCCGCGGTGTCATCAAAAACTAGGAAATTGACCCGCAAGCGCGTTTGAGTTGGAGTCCTCGGTTTAAAACATGTTTCAATCAAAGTGTTTTAAAACACTGTTTGTTTTAAATGCAACCCTAGTTACATCAATTCAATTCAAACTCCCAGCGACTGATTTATCATTTTGCATTGTCTGCGATGAGGCTTCTTTCAGTTTAGAGAACAGTCACCTCTGATTACTCGTATGAAAACATTTGGTTGGTGTTCTTAGTTTGCGGAAAAGTTCTTGTTGGGTGAGGCCACCGATTTTCCGGCAAGCACTGAAGATTGCAAACGCTATCGCGAGACCATTGGAAACATGTTGCTCGAACTAACTGGTATAAATGTTAGCTGTTATTTAGTGGTAAAATATCATATTACTTCTTTTACATATAGATGAGAAAGTTCTACTCGAAAGTCGAAATGGGTAAGTAGAATGCTTGCCGACTCTCGAATCTGTAATTAGCTCATTGTTCCAAGCGAGATAGCGTAATGTTGATCGAGTTAGACATTGTGACGCATAGTTGCGTCACAATGTCAAGCTCGATCACGATGCAAAATTCGAGGCTGATTTTGGGGTGTTCATGAGCAGAATGAAATATATATTTTCGTAATCAGCACAGCAGCAGCTTTCCATTGATGCCCATTTTATCAAATTTAGCGATCGGTAAGCAGGTCAAAATTGGTCGTAAAATTGCCTTTGGACAAATGCAGCTAAATGCAGTGAGCCGTTCAATCTCGCTGTGACAACACCACGCTATGTTGGCTTTTATCAAAATACGAAAATGACTCGTGCTTGAATGGACTTGGACTCGAGTCATTGCGCATGACTCGCACCAAGTCATATGACTCGAATCTCAACGGCCAAGACCGACACTTCATTGTAATTCAAATGAATAGTAAAGCAACCAGCACACTGTTGGTATTTCGCCTTGGTACTGGCACTTGAAAATGTGAGAAGAAACTGTTGAAAGTGAGGAAAATTAGTATATTTTAAGTGCGCACCATTCGATATCACCAAACAAAGTTATAAAAATTGGTTCCGACAATACTTCAAGTAGAAACTGAGCAGTGAGCAGTAAACGCAATTACTTTGACTCGGACTTGAGTCAGAATACCACGACTCGGACTCGGCCCACTGCTTGTACTCGGACTTAGGGGTGAATTGAATATGACTCGACTTGACTCGAGTTAAAACTATAAAAGTGAGATTGACTCGTGACCCAGAGCCTTGTGACTTGGTTACTACCCTGCTATGTTCACACCATCCCTATTGGTGTAGCCTATTTTAATCGAAATCGCGAAGTTCATGTTCAAGTTCAAATAAATTAATTCCGGAACTGTAGCTCTTCACAATATTTGCCGTTTTCACTGTGTTATAGGTTACGTTATAATTAGACGACAGAGACAGAAAGTTATACAATTGTTTTAATATCACATCAATAAACGTTTTAGTTGTTTCAGAAACGATGGTAAAAGACCGCATATGCTAATCCAATCGAGCTCTGAGGATGACGATATAACCACGGAAGAAGTCAAAAAATCTATGGGAAAGCGCCGCAAAATGCCGGAAATTACATCAACGGTTACCTATCAGAGAGTTCCGATTTTCACTACATTTAAAGCACCGATCCCGGAAATGTTATCGGAAGAACAAAGCGAAGACATTTTTGAACACGTTAGGAGCATTTGCATAAGCTCGGTAACCAAATCAAATCAGGAGCAGCAACACCTTCGTCGCCACGGGCTTTTTTTGCTATCAAAGAATCATGACAGGTTGAAAAAGCATGGCTACACAAATCCAATTTGGGAATACAATGACGTAGATTCGGTGTGTAAGTACGTCAAGTCGAAACTTTGCTTACGGAGGACGTTTGCGAATAAATCAAACGCATCCGGCCGAATACTTCCGCGACCCGGGGAATTAACAATCGAAGTAATTAACCCTGGCGTCATTGCAGAAAACTGTGATGTAATGAAATTTTTGAAACCAGATTTCAAAGTCCATTCATATTTTAGACTTGTAATTTTGATTGAAATTATAATCAAACTAACCATGGTAAAAAAAAATCTCAGCTACAAAGACGCTGAAGATCTCCTAGGATGTTACTCAACAATGGTAATAAGTTGATTAATGCAAGAACTACAGTTTTGAATGAGCTTTCCCGTATTTGTTTTGTTGTTGTTGTTGTTGTTGTTGTTGTTATTATTGTTGTTGTTGTCGTTGTTATCTTGTACATTCTTACAGTTCGAAAAAAAATTTAAAATCGGAATTGCTAGAATGTTGTTTTATTGTTCCGGCTGTATCATTAGTGTAGGTATTGTTCATTATTTCAGTCTTCCCAGTTATGTACACTGGGTAAGAGGACACCCAACCCAACCATGTTATGTTATGTTATGTTATGTTATAGAGCAGAGCCATAACTCACACGCTCTAAACCGAAGGGTCGAGCTGGTGCCATAAGTGTGTCCGGTCCGGATTATAAAAATTTCTAAAATGTCCAATTTCTATTCGATTCTAAAGAAATA